>NC_057749.1:24259571-24269684 GCF_004010195.1 Chiloscyllium plagiosum
TGTCCGGACTTGTCCGACCTGCCTAGCTCCTTTTCCACCTATCCACTCCGCCCTCTCCTCCCTGACCTATCACCTTCATCTCCTCCCCCACTCACCTATTGTACTCTATGCTACTTTCTCCCCACCTCCACCCTCCTCTAGCTTATCTCTTCACACTTCAGGCTCTCTGCCTGTATTTCTGATGAAGGGCTTTTACCTGAAACGTCGATTTTGCTGCTCGTCGGATGCTGCCTGAATTGCTGCGCTCTTCCAGCACCACTAATCCAGAATCTGGTTTCCAGCATCTGCAGTCATTGTTTTTACCCCCCTGGGCTTCTGGATTACTCTTGCAGAGACATTGTTAGTATGGCACCATCTCCCCCTTATAATTTCATTACTTTAAGGTAAAATACTGGATAGTTAGGGTATCAAGAAATGAGGCTGGATGGTTACAATGACCTTAGCTATGATTGCTGTTAGGAAAAAGTATGTTTGTTTATCAAGCATTTTCCAAGACCTCTTTGGCCTTCCCAAATTGCTTTACAGACAACAAAATAGTTTTGAAATGCAGTCACTGCTATGTTGGATGGAGCAAGATAGTCAAGCACTTACAACTCAACTGCTCAAAGAAGCAATGAACTATGTTCTAGCAATGCTAGTTGAGGGATAAATATTGACTTAGAATGCCTGTTCTTCAAAGTAACACCATGGAAATTTTGGACATCTACTTGGAGTCTTCGGCTTACGATCCCATCTTACATATCAATGCAAGCTCATTTTGTACTCAGTCCAAATATGTTTAGCATTACGTACAGCTCGACACCAAATCTTTAAACATCCAGCATGCAGCATTGAAGCCAATCTTTTACAGCAGACCATAGTTCTACACTTTCTAGCTGCTCAAATCACATTAACCATACCACACATCCTTTTGTAATTCACACAGCTCTACAGAAACTACAGAAAAGTTGATGATTTGCATGTGATTAAAAAATCTTGACTATCTTTTTCAGTGCTTCAGGCTGATTACAAGAGCATTCTAACAATTGAGTTGGATCTGTAGCCAATGCTCCTGTGGAGTGGCAGGAGTGAGGAGTAACAGTAGACCAGAGCTTGATGAAACCCTGCCATCTTTCCACTTTGTTGCACTGAATGTTGAGTAAACAAGCACCTTAATTTTATTATGCAGGATTTTACTTTTATTCATTCATGGGATGCAGACATGGTTATGTATTCTCACCATTTACTGTTCATCCCTAATTGTCCTTTGCAAAGGTCCTGGTGTGCTGTCTCCTTAAAATGCTTCAGTCCAGATAGTGTTAGGACTGAAATGCTGTTCGGAAGGGACTTCCAGGACTGTGACCCAGCGACACTGAAGATACTGTGATATGGTTTGAATGTAAACATGGCCTTTGTAACTTGGTCAGAGCTCCATGGTAGTCATTATTTGCTTAGGAGTCACAGCCACAAACTTTAGCTCACAGCTCCACTTGGGGTCCTAACTTCCATTATGGGGATCCTAGTTCTGGACGGTAGAGGTCGCAGGTTTGGAAGATTCCATCAAAAGAGCGTTGGTGATTTGCAGTGAGTACACATCACTGGTACGTTGTTTCACTGGTGGAGGGAGTGGGTGTGATGCCAGTCACACAAGCCCCTTTGTCCTGGATGGTGTCAAGTTTCTTGAGTGTCATTGGAACTGCACCATCCAGGCAAGTGAGGAGTATTCCATCACATTCTGAAGATGGTGGATCGGCTTTCGGGAGTCAGGAGGTGAGTTACTCATTGCAGAATTTCCAGCCTCTTGACCTGTTCTTGAAACCGCCATATTTCAAAGCTTAGTAAAAGTTTCCTAACAATGTCCAATCCACCGAGCAGAATTTGGTGTATATTGCCTTGCAGTTGTTGTTGAATTAAGGGCCTTCAATCTTTGAAAATGGAGGCAGGTCATCTGGCAAAACTAGTGACTGAATCACATATAATTCAATGATGCGAGAATCAGGCGGCTCTTTAAAAAGTGAGACCCATCCCTCCAAAAATGTGACCTCAAAACCTAACGTATAATCCTACGAAAATGTCCCAGGGCACTTCACAGAAATCTAATCAGTATTGAGCCAAAGAAATACTGGGAAAGACTATAAGAAGTAGGAACAGAAGTAGGCCATTTGGCCCATCGACACTGCTCTGCCCCTCAGTGACATCATGGATGACCTGATAATACTCTCCACTTTCCTGTCTTTTCTCCAAAACCCTTGACTCCCTTTCTGATTAAAGCTCTGGCTCTCTCAGCCTTCAATATAGTTAATGGCCCAGCCTTGACAGCCTTCTGCAGTAGAGAATTCCATGCATGCAATACACTCTGTGAGGAAAATGAAGTCCCCTTTCTATCTTAAATGGGTAGCCCCTCACACTGAGATTATGTCATCTGGTCCTGGAAGAGGAAACAACCTCTTTGCATCTACCCTGCCAGACTCCCTAAGAATCTTGTATGTTGCAATAAGATTGCCTCTCATTCTTCTAAACTCCAACGAGTAGAGTTCCTGTCTACATTATCTTCTCTCATAAGAAAATCCTTCCATTCCCAGGATCAACCTAGCGAACCTTCTCTGGACTGCTTCCAGTGCCAATATGTATTTCCTTAGAAAAGGGGTTCAAACCTGTTCACAGTATTCCAGGTGTGGTTTAAGTAGTGCCTTGTATAGTCCACGTTCCCTGTTGGCCTTCATTTCAAAGGTAATGGAGTATAAAAATAAGGAAAGGTGACTTATAGCTGGAGGTGGCTGAGGGAAGCTGGGCATGGGAAGGGAATTCAAGCATGTGAGGCCTGAAAGTCAGTGGGTTTTTGCGATGCAGACAATGTGGAACTGATACCTCAGCTAGGAGCCAGCTGGGACGTTGAGGTTGAAAATTCTTTGATTCAGTGGTGGACGTGAGACGATGAATAGGTTCCAGCAGGGGGACGCTGTTTGGACCTTTGAGGCTGCTCTGTCATTCAATAAGGTCATGGCTGATCTGGTTATAACCTCAACTTCAGATTCATGCTTACCCCCCATTAATCTTTCACCCCCTTGCTTACCATGAATCTATCTACCTCTGCTGTAAAAAAAAACTTAATGACTTTACTTCCACCACCTTTTCAGGAAGAGAATTCTGAAGATTCATGATCCTCGAGAGAGAAAATATTTTGCCTCACCACTTGTTTTATTGGAAGTAACGCAAGAAATGTAGAGCAATGGTGGGTGAATGATGTTGAGAAACTGATCCAACTGGTGGGTCACAAGTTAAACCTTGGATCATATGGCCTGTCTAACTCGGTGCTTCAAGATGAGGTGATTTTTACTGTGAGGCCGTTCTGAAGTTCTTTTCTGTGGATGACACGCGTTTTTGACGCACTGTTTAAGTAGCTTCAACATCTAATTGATTCATTAACAGGTGGATGCCTGAGTAATAGATTGGACTGACAAAATGAACTCTCATCTTTCATATCGGAAAATTTAACATTAGTCAATCTTGTTAGTGGCTGCTAAACGAGGTGTGCATTCTCTCACCAATGGGCAGCATGATGGCTCAGTTGTTAGCACTGATACCTCACAGGCTAGGGACCCAAAGTGACTGTCTGTGTGGAGTTTGCACATTCTCCCCGTGTCTGTGTGGGTTTCCTCTGTGTGCTCCGGTTTCCTCCCACAGTCCAAGGATGTGCAGACTAGGTATATTGGCCATGCTAAATTGTTCCTTAGTGTCCAAGACAATGTAAACTAAGTGGATTAGCTATGGTTAATATGGGGAAAGGGGTGGGTCTGGCTGGGATATTGTTTGGAAGGACAGTGTAGAGTCAATGGGGCTGAATGGCCTCTATCTGCACTATAGGGATTCTGTGACTCTCTGAGAGCTGACTTTGGGTATTCTCTCTTGTAGGATGAAGTGGGAGCCCCTGGGATTGTCATCGGTGTTTCTGTGAATGGAAAGGAAGTTTGGTCGGAAGGTTTGTATTGCCTTAATTGTGACCATCATGGTTAGATGTTTCTAGTGAAGAGGGTGAGAATCAATGTGAATGATTAAAACATACCATGGAAAGGGAAAGAAACTACAGTATTCATTTTGTGGTTCCAAGTTACCTTGACATCCTCTTTATATTTACCATTATTACCTAGATAATGTTACCTATAATCCTTTATTAAATAAAGAGTTTGCGTTTTTATAATACTTTTTACAACCAAATGTCTCTCAGATTATGAATTGCTTCTGTAATATGGGGAAAGTCCAGCAGCCATTTTGATCACCATTAGCGGCAAAATGACAAAAGAGGAGCTATCTGTTTTCACTTATATTGGATAAGGAACTACCGTGTACCAGGATAAATCAGATCTCCGCAGCTCTACTTTCAAAAGTGAGGTGGGAAATCCTTCACATCAACCTGATGGTTGCATGGCGGCAATTGAAATAGATCCACAGAGGCAGGTATCCCATCACCTTTGTTTATGTATAGACAGTCCTTGACACTGATCCAGCTCCCTCAGAGCCAGCTCTCAGAGTGAACAGAACCTCTGACATTTGTGGTCTTATCTGTCAGCCTGGGCTCCCTGATGCTCAGTGGTTAGCACTGCTGCCTCTTAGTGCCAGGATCCTGGTTTGATTCCCCCCTCGGGCGACTGCCTGTATGGAGTTTGCACATTCTCCACACGCCTGCTGGTTTTCCTCTGGATGCTTCGGTTTCCTCCTTCAGTCCAAAGATGTGCAGGTTAGGTGAATTGGCCAAGCTAAATTGCCCATAGTGTTCAGGGATGAGCAGGCCAGGTGGATTAGCCATGGGAAAGGCGGTGATACAGGGCTAGGGTAGAGTGGTGGGTCTGGGTGGGATGCTCTTCAGAGGGTCAGTGTTAAGGGTTTAGATAGAGAGGAATTTGTTCTGATTCAGTATGTAAGGTCCAAGGGAATGTTGCTGAACAAAGATACCTTGGAGTGCTCATTCATAGCTCCTTGAATGTAGATAGGATAGTGAAGAAGGTGTTTGGTATGCTTTCCTTTATTGGTCAGAGTACTGAGTACGGGAATTGGGAGGTCATGTTGCGGCTGTACAGGGCTTTGGTTAGGCCACTTTTGGAATATTGTGTGCAATTCTGGTCTCCTTCCTATCGGAAGGATGTTGTGAAACTTGAAAGGGTTCAGAAAAGATTTACAAGGATGTTATGGTACGTGTATGGAATGAGCTGCCAGAAGAAGTGGTGGAGGCTGGTACAATTGCATCATTTAAAAGGCATCTGTTTGGGTATATGGATAGGAAGGGTTTGGAGGGATACGGGCCAAGTGCTGGCAGGTGGGACTAGATTGGGTTGGGATATCTGGTTGGCATAGACACGTTGGACCAAAGGGTCTGTTTTCTTGCTATACATCTCTATGACTCTCTGACTCTATGTCTCCATAACTCTGTGATTCTGTCCCTATGACTCAATGTCTCTATGACTCTATGTCTCTCTAACTGTATGTCTCTATGATTCTGTCGCTATGTCTCTATGACTCTTAAGACTCTAAGGCTCTATGACACTATGTCTCTCAGATTCTAAGACTATGTCTCTATGACTCTGGGACTCTTTGTCTCTCTGACTCTATGTTTCTATGACTCTATCTCTATGACTCTATGACACTATGTCTCCATGATTCTATGACTCTATGTCTCTCTGACTCTATGTCTCTATGACACTAAAAGTCTATGACTCTCTATGTCTCTATGACACTATGTCTCCATGTTTCTATGACTCCATGACTCCATGTCTCTATGACTCTATGGCTCTATGTCTCTCCGACTCTACGACACTATGTCTCTCTGACTCTATGTCTATGACACTAAAAGTCTATGACTTTCTTAGTCTCCATGACTCCATAACTCTATGTCTCTATGTCTCTATGACTCTATATCTGTCTGACTCTGTCTCTATGACTATAAGACTCTATGACACTATGTCTCTAGGATTCTATGACTATGTCTATATGACTCTATGACACTTTGTCTCCATGATTCTATGACTACGTTTCTCTGACTCTATGTTTCTATGACACTAAAACTCTATGATTCTCTATGTCTCCATGATTCTATATATGTCTCTATGATACTAAAACTCTGTCTCTATGACTCTATGTCCCTCTGACTCTATGACTCTATGACACTGTCTCTATGATTCTATGTCTCTATGACTCTCTCTATGACACTATGTCTCTATGATTCTATGACTCTGTCTCTATGACACTAAAACTCTATGACTCTATGTCTCTATGACTCTATGACTGTATGACTCTATGACTTTATGACTCTATGACTCTCTATGTCTCTGTGTTCTGTATGTCTCTATGACTGTCTATGTCTTTATGTCTCTATGACTCTCTGTCTCTATGTCTGTATGTCTCTATGACTATGACTCTATGTCTCTATGACTATGATTCTATGACTCTATGTCTCTCTGACTCTCTTTGTCTCTATGACTGTATGTCTCTCTGACTCTATGACGAAATGTCTGATTAAGTGTCTGCCACTGTTCTCCCACTCTCCATCCCCGTAGTCTATTTTCCCTGCCTGCTTTAGACGACTCTGGCTTCATACCTCTCTGCATTGTCGTTTATTTAAGTTGAAGACACTGATTTGATGCTCTACTTCAAACTGAATTTGAAATTCTAGCAAATTGTGATCGCAACCCCCTAAAGGATCCTTAACAAACGATCTCTTATTAGTCCCCTAAAATAGTCTGTTCCTGGGTGGATTCTACAACGTATTTCTCTAAGAAACAATCCCATAAAGCACTCTAGAAATTTGTCTTGCATGTTACCATTACCTATTTCATTTGTCTAGTCAATATGAATATTAAAATCACTCATGACAATTGTAGTGCCCTTCTTACATACCTCCATTATTTCCCGAGTTTATACTTTGTGCTGAAGTGAGACAATGACTCTATAACTAACTGGGGTCCTATTGATGAATCCTACTTGTGAATTGTTTCCCTTAGATTCTGTATTGCATCTCTGTTGCTACTCAACACTGCGCTGATACCTTTCTCTATTAATAATGATACTGCACTTCTTTCTTTTTGCCTCCTCTTTCAGAATATTGTGTCCTCAATCTTGGTCACCCTGCAACTGCCTCATAGAGTCATAGAGATGTACAGCATGGAAACAGACCCTTTGGTCCAACCCGTCCATGCTGACCAGATATCCCAACCCAATCTAGTCCCATTTGCCAGCACCCAGCCCATATCCCTCCAAACCCTTCCTATTCATATACCCATCCAGAAGTCTTTTAAATGTTGCCATTGTACTAGCCTCCACCACTTCCTCTGGCAGCTCATTCCATACACATACCACCCTCTGTGTGAAAAAGTTGCCCCTTAGGTCTCTTTTATATCTTTCCCCTCTCACCCTAAACCTATGCCCTCTAGTTCTGGACTCCCTGATCCCAGGGAAAAGACTTTGCCTAATTACCCTATCCATGCCCCTCATAATTTTATAAACCTCTCTAAGGTCATCCCTCAGCCTCTTGACGCTCCAGGGAAAACAGCCCCAGCCTGTTCGGCCTCTCCCTATAGCTCAAACTCTCCAACCCTGGCAACATCCTTGTAAACCTTTTCTGAACCCTTTCAAGTTTCACAACATCTTTCCGATAGGAAGGAGACCAGAATTGCACGCAATATTCAAACAGTGGCCTTACCAATGTCCTCTACAACCGCAACGTGACCTCCCAACTCCTGTACTCAATACTCTGACCTGTACCATGTCTAGGGAGCAATCAAAGGAGTTGCTCACTGCAGAATTCCCAACCTCTAACCTGCTTCTGTGGCCTCAGTGTTTGTATGTCTGGTCCAGTTCAGTTTCTAGTTAATGGTACCTGGATCTCCACAGGGATGTTGATAATGGGGATTCAGTGATCAAGGGGAGATTGTTAGATTGTGTCGTCACCTGGCGCTTGAATGTTGTGTGTCAATTGTCAGCCCAAGGCTTGATGTTATTGGGTCTGCACTGTTCCTGAAGAAGCTCTTTTCATTTATTATTCTGACTTGCTTTAAGGCCTGGGATATGCCGATGTGGAAAACCGGGTGTTGTGTAATCCGGAGACAGTCATGCGTATTGCCAGTATCAGCAAATCCCTTACCGCGACTGCTGTTGCCAAGCTCTGGGAAGCCGGAAAGCTGGATTTTGATGCCCCAGTCCAGAAATACGTCCCGGAATTTCCTGAAAAGGAATATGAAAGAGAGAAAGTAAGAACTTTCTACAATATGTTTGAAACATTGTCTCTGTTGTAATGTAGACAAGGAGAAAGTGAGGGCTGCAAATGCTGGAAATCGGAGTTGAGAGTGTGGTGCTGGAAAAACACAGCAGGTCAGGCAGCATCCAAGGAGCAGGAGAATCAACATTTCGGGCATAAGCCCTTCATCAGGAATGAGGCTTGTGGGTCAGGGCTGAGAGATAAATGGGTGGGGGTGAGGTTTTGGGGGGGTTGGTAGCTGAGAAAGTGATAGGTGGATGAAGGTGACAGAGAAGGTGATAGGTCAGAGGGGGGAGTGATGGACAGGTCTGGAGGGCGGTGCCAAGTTGGAGGCTTGTGACTGGGATAATATGAGGGGAGGGGAAATGAGGAAATGTTGAAATCCACATTTATCCCGTGTGGTTGCAGGATCCCAAGGTGGAATATGAGGCGTTCCTCCTCCAGGTGTCGGATGGTAACAGTTCGGCGGTGGAGGAGGCCCAGGACCTGCATGTCCTTGACGGAGTGGGAGGGGGAGTTGAAGTATTCAGCCATGGGGCGGTGGGGTTGGTGGGTGAGGGTGTCCCAGAGATATTCTCTGAAATGATCCGCTAGAAGGCGTCCTGCTTCCCCGATATAGAGGAGACCACACCGGGTGCAGTAGATAACATTGGGAGAGGTGCAGGTACATTTCTGACGGATGTGGAAGGAATCCTTGGGGCCTTGGACAGAGGTGAGGGGAGTGGTGTGGGAGCAGTTTTTTCCCTTCCTGTGGTGGCAGGGGAAGGTGCCAGGAGTGGGGTGTGGACCTGATGAGGGAGTCGCAGATGGAATGATCTTTTTGAAACGTCGGTTGGGGTGAGGAGGAAAATATATCTCTGGTGGTGGGTTCCATTTGGAAATGGCGGAAGTGGCGGAGGATGATGCATTGTATGCGGAGGTTAGTGGGGTGGAAGGTGAGGACAGGGGAGGGGGAGAGGGCGGGGGGGCTGTTTTGTCATTCCGAAAAGACTGTTTCCTCCAGGTCTGTGACAATCTGAAGATGGAGTTCTTCAAACGTCTGCGCTCGAGTACAGAGACTTCAGTGCCATGTGATTCAGCCGTGTGTACACCCTGCACCCAGTCAGTTTGTTCATATTTTTAAAGTGAGAGGAGAAAGATTTAAAAAGACACGTGAGGCAATTTTTTTACACAGAGGATGCTTTGTGTGTGGATTGAACTTGTTGAGGAATTGGTCGGTATGGGTACGATGTTTAAAAGACATTTGGATAAGTACATGAATAGGAAATGTTTAGAGGAATATGGGCCAAGCGCAGGCAGGTGAGCGTGGTTTAGTTTATGGTTTGCAGGATAAAAGATCAACGCAACACCGAGGGTCAAAGGGCCTGTACTCTGCTGTACTGTTCTGCATTCTAACTTGGTGCCTCTTTATTCTGAGACAATGCCACTTGGTCCTAGACTATCCCATGACAGGGAGCGCCCTCTCAGCATTTACCCTGCTGATACTTGGTCGGAATTCCATGGGAGCCGTGAGCTTTATGACTCTGTGTTTTCTCTGAGTTGCACCTCGCTGTTTGAGTAGCCCTGAAATAAAGATGCAGTTTGACAGTGTGGAAGAGATAGCAATGAAGTGCAAAAGGGAATGCGTGCTGGCGGGATAAAGGACCAAGATGGGAGGAGTCCATCTTCTGCAGCTACACTGGCACTTTTTCCTCCGCTACATCGATGACTGTATCGGCGCTACCTCGTGCTCCCACGAGGAGGTTGAACAGTTCATCCACTTTACTAACACCTTCCACCCCGACCTCAAATTTACCTGGACCGTCTCAGACTTCTCCCTCCCCTTCCTAGACCTCTCCATTTCTATCTCGGGCGACCGACTCAACAACGGACATTTACTATAAACCGAC
>NC_057749.1:24271169-24274834 GCF_004010195.1 Chiloscyllium plagiosum
CTTCTTCCCAACCTCTCCGCCCCCACCCCCTCTCCGGCCTATCACCCTCACCTTAATCTCCTTCCACCTATCGCATTCCCAACGCCCCTCCCCCAAGTCCCTCCTCCCTATCTTTTATCTTAGCCTGCTTGGCACACCTTCCTCATTCCTGAAGAAAGGCTTATGCCCGAAACGTCGATTCTCCTGCTCCTTGGATGCTGCCTGACCTGCTGCGCTTTTCCAGCAACACATTTTTCAGCCAAGATGGGAGGAGGTAAATACATAGGGAGGAGGCAGTTTGAGTGGGAAGAGGTTAGGGTCTAACCACATGCATAGTCTAGGCTGACTTCGCTTTACAAAGTCTTGATGCATTCCAGAAATTCCCCAACATGTTCCCAGGCATGTGCTAAAAATACCCATGACCCCAGGGGGCCCCTGGACAAGCTTGGAAATTCAGTGTCACTGTCCTACAGGAAGGCAGCAGCAGAGATTGCATACTGGCCATTGCAGACAAGAATACAGAGATCTGAAAGTTTTCATAGATCCCTTCGGGACAAGGGATCACAGCTGAAAAGGCGGTATCCACTTTAGCTCATTTCAACACTACTGCCCTTATAGTAATGCACCCACATCCATCCCCCCCACCCCCCGTGCTTGCATGGACTGCCGTAAGCTCCCACCTCAGAAATTTACGTTTAGATTTCTCACCCTTGTTTTTGAACTTCTTGGTCCTTTCTATCTTTGAAATGTCCTCCAGCCCCAAAACCCTCCAAGATCTCTGATTCTGGTTTCTCGTGCATTTTTGATTTTAATCATTTCTCTGCCAGCAAAAGGGTCTGCTCACTGAGCTATGTAAACCTCTCCACCTCTTTGATCTTTACGAGGCGTCCTCATGAGAAACGTTCGGTCACCTGCCCAGGGACCTCGGTATCGGACTCTGCTCGACTATGCTGTTATGAAGCACTTTGGGATGCTGTACTATGTTAAACATAGAAACTTGGACAGTAGGAGCAGGAGTAGGCCATTTGGCCCATCAATCCAGCTCTGCCTTTCATTATGATCATGGCTGAGCCTCTATCTCAATACCATATTCCTGCTTTCCCTGATACCCCTTGATGCCTTTAATATCTAAAAACGTATCAGTTTCTTCCTTTAATATTTTCAGTGACCATGTCGTGTGGTAGAGAATTTCACAGCTTCATTAACCTTTGAGTGAAGAACGTTCTCCTCATCTCAGTCCTAAATGGTCTACCCCAAATACTGAGACTGTCTCCCCTAGTTCTAGACTCCCCAGCCAGAGGAAACATCCTCCCTGCATCTAGTCTGTCCAGCCTCTGTTGGAATTTTATACATTTCAATTAGATCCCTCTTATCCTGTGAAACTTGAGTGAATACAGGCCCAAGGTGAACCAATCTCTCCTCGCTGGACAGTCCATCTCAGGTATCAGTCTAGTGAATCTCCACTGCACTCCCTGTATATCCTTTCTTAGGTAGGGAGACAAAAATTGTACACAGTATTCCAATGTAGTCTCGCCAAGGTCCTATATCACAGCAATAAGACATTTTTACTTCTGAACTCTCATCCTTTTGCCATGAAGGCCAATGTAGCACTTACCTTCCTAATTGCTTACTGCACCTGCATGTCTACTTTCATTGACTGGTATACAAGGTGTACAGATCCCTTTGTACATCCACACTTCCCAATAAATCACCATTTAAATACTCATCCCTCTGTTTTTCATACTGAAATGTATAACCTCACAATTTATCACATTGTACTCCATGTGCTTACCCACTCAGTCCACCTCGAAGCCTCCTTGCAGGACTTCTGTTTCTCTTCCTTACAAAATTAGGACATTATGGGTCTCATCTTTGATACAACAGAGGGAAGGACTTGCATTTCTGTAGCACCATTCATATCATTAGGACAACCCAAAGTGATTCTTTTGTAATGTAGGAGACGTGGACAACCAATTTTCATACAGTCAGCTCCCGCAAATGGAAATAAGGTAATGACCAGATAATCACTATTTCAGTGAAGTTTGTGAAGGGATCGATATTCACTTTTTCTTCTAAATAGTTCCAATGGCCTTTTACGTCCCCCATGGCCTTAATAACATCTCATCTGAGAAACAATACCTCCCACCATGCAGCATTGCCTTACCACTGCACTGAAATATCGATCTCGATTTTCTCCTCAAATTTTTGATGTGGAAGTTGAAGCCACGCCCTTTGACTCAGGTGAGAGACTATCAGCTGAGTCAGAACTGATGTTATTTCTCTCTTGTGTGATTGCTTTGGAAGACGCAATGTCATATACAATTTCATGGTGAAGTGGTGTTCAAGAACATGTGATAATTTTTTAAAATTTGATTTATTATTGTACACTGTACAATACCTGGGTACAGTGTACACTGTACCTGGGTACAGTGAAAAGTTTTGTGTGCAGTACAGGCCAATCATACCATACAAAGTACATCAGGGTAATAGAACAGAGCGAGGAATACAGTGTTATGGCTGCAGAGAAGGTGCACAGAGAGCAAGATCAACATTAGCTTTGAAATTTGGGAGACCCATTCAGCAGTCTAATAACCACAGGGAAGAAGCTGTACTTGAATCTGTCGGTGCGCGTGTTTAACCTTTTGTATCTTCTGCCTGACGGACAAGGTTGGAAGAGATTATAACCAGGGTGGGAGGAGTCTTTTTTAATGTTGGCTGCCTTCCTGAGGCAGTGGGAAGTGCAGATGGAGTCAATGGATAAGGTTGGTTTGTGCGATGGACTGGGCTGTGTTCACAACTCTCTACAGTTTCTTACGGTCCTGGGCAGAGCAGTTGCTGTGCCAAGCCGTGATAATTACATCACGATGTGAAAATGTAACTTAATCTGTGCAGCAAAAAGTGAGAGTCCAGAAGGGTGTGTTGCCCTCTTGTTGTCGGGGTTTGGTACATCTACCCAGGGCCAGGTATGGAGAGGAACTTGCAGTGGAAGGGGGAAGGTCCAGTCATTGAAGTTCATGTGCGTGGGAAATCATGTCTCACAAACTTGATTGACTTTTTTTGAAGAAGTAACAAAGAGGATTGATGAGGGCAGACCAATAGATGTGATCTATATGGACTTCAGTAAGGCGTTCCACAAGGTTCCCCATGGGAGACTGATTAGCAAGGTTAGATCTCATGGAATACAGGGAGAACTAGCCATTTGGATACAGAACTGGCTCAAAAGTAGAAGACAGAGGGTGTTGGTGGAGGGTTGTTTTTCAGACTGGAGGCCTGTGACCAGTGGAGTGCCACAAGGATCGGTGCTGGGCCCTCTACTTTTTGTCATTTACATAAATGATTTGAACGCGAACATAAGAGGTACAATTAGCAGATGACACCGAAATTGGAGGTGTAGTGGACAGCGAAGAGGGTTATCTCAGATTACAACAGGATCTGGACCAGATGGGCCAATGGGCTGAGAAGTGGCAGATGGAGTTTAATTCGGATACATGTGAGGTGCTGCATTTTGGGAAAGCAAATCTTAGCAGGACTTATACACTTAATGGTAAGGTCCTAGGGAGTGTTGCTGAACAAAGAGACCTTGGAGTGCAGGTTCATAGCTCCTTGAAAGTGGAGTCGCAGGTAGATAGGATAGTGAAGAAGGCGTTTGGTATGCTTTCCTTTATTGGTCAGAGTATTGAGTACAG
>NC_057749.1:24275118-24283244 GCF_004010195.1 Chiloscyllium plagiosum
GAGGTTTACAAAATTATGAGGGGCATGGATAGGATAAATAGACAAAGTCCTTTCCCTGGGATCGGGGAGTCCAGAACTTGAGGGCATAGGTTTAGGGTGAGAAGGGAAAGATATAAAAGAGATCTAAGGGGCAACTTTTTCATGCAGAGGGTGGTACGTGTATGGAATGAGCTGCCAGAGGATGTGGTGGAGGCTGGTACAATTGCGACATTTAAGAGGCATTTGGATGGGTATATGAATAGGAAGGGTTTGGAGGGATATGGGCCGGGTGCTGGCAGGTGGGACTAGATTGGGTTGGGATATCTGGTTGGCATGGACGGGTTGGACAGAAGGGTCTGTTTCCCTACTGTACATCTCTATGACTCTATGAGAGAAAGCAGACTTAAAATTCTGAGCCCAGAACGACTTCTGATGATGATAGAGAGAAACAGAGTTAATATTTTGAATTGAACACAAGTGACCGTCGCTATATTATGAAGAGAAGTCATCCTGGAATCAAAATGTTCACTCTGTTCTCTCTCCACACAAGCTGCCAAACCTGCAGAGTTTCTTCATCACTTTGTTCTTAATTTCGACCTAATGCCATTCTCCATGGATATAGTCTGTGGTGTAGTGAGAGTAATCACAGAATATATGTAGGGATTGTGCCAAATTTCATAGAATCCTAGAATCCCTACACAGTGTGGAAAAAGGCCCTTCAGCCCAACAAGTGCACACCGACCCTCCGGGTTTGGAGGGATATGGGCCGGGTGCTGGTAGGTGGGTCTAGATTGGGTTGGGTTATCTGGTCGGCATGGACGTGTTGGACCGAAGGGTCTGTTTCCATGCTGTACATCTCTATGACTCTGTGTAACAATACAGGCAGGGCAAGAGGTCAAACTGAGGAGCCACCCAGCAAATTAAAAACCTCAAAGAAGATCATCTCTGGGTTATTATCTGTGCCATGAGAAATTGGTATAGGGGTAATAAGATTAGGGAAACAAATGCGTGGCTCATAGACTAGTGTGGGAGAAACAGATTCTGGTTCACGGGGCACACACTCCAGTATGGGTGAAAGTGAAGACTGTAACAGTCTATGACTCAACCAATGCTGTGGAGCATTGTAATAAGCAGCCTGTCTGGGGAAGTGGAAAGGGCATTAACCAAAGTAGCAGGTCAAGGGGTCAAATTTGGGAAACTGTAGGTAAACCAAAGAGTAGAGACAAGGCAAGAGAGAAAGGCAGTAATATGGAAAATAATTTTGGCAAGAAGGGACAGAGTTCATTTCTAAGTAAATCATCAGATAAAATTAGGAGTTACAAAAGTCATTATAGGACATTACAGCCATTACAGAGACACGAGTGCAGGATGACTTCAATTGGGACCTAAATATTGAAGGGTGCAGAACATTTAGGAGGCTCAGAAAAGGTGGAGGGTTGGCCTTGTTTGTTAATAATGGTATTGACACAATGGAGGGAGATGACCTAGAAAACCCGGATCTAGAAGCAGTTCACTTCTAGAACCTGGGTCACTGCTTAATAATTAAAGGTCACCCATTTGAGAGAGAGCTGAGGGAAAATTTTGGAATAGTCTTTCTCATTATTTTTAAAGCAGAGGTAAATAGATGCTTGATAAACAAGGGGGTGACAGGTTGTTGGGGTAGCAGGAATGTGGAGCGATTAGATTAGCCATAATCTTTTTGAATAGTGGAACCATCTCCTGCTTCTAATTCATATATTTCTATGTAATGCGTCTTTCTCTCGTAACTTCAATATTACTTACTCTTGAACAGCTAGTCTGATGACAATTTGGAAAGTAGTGTTGGTTGGAATGCAGGAGTCCAGGCTGAGGAGCCAGGAAACACACAATTGAGATGCAATAGCGCCATCAAAGATTGGGAGGTGTAGATTAGATTAGATTACATTAGTGTGGAAACAGGCCCTTCGGCCCAACAAGTCCACACCGACCCGCAACCCACCCATACCCCTACATTACCCCTTACCTAACACTACGGGCAATTTAGCATGGCCAATTCACCTGACCTGCACATCTTTGGACTGTGGGAGGAAACCGGAGCACCCGGAGGAAACCCACGCAGACACGGGGAGAACGTGCAAACTCCACACAGTCAGTCGTCTGATGCGGGAATTGAACCCGGGTCTCCGGCGCTGTTAGGCAGCAGTGCTAACCACTGTGCCACCGTGCCGCCCACAATCGCAGTGTGACAGGTTTACATAGGCAATTTCCATTGTAAGGGTGGTCCATTGAAATTTATAAAATCTGTGGATTCAGAAACACAATAACAGCAAGTGCACTTGGACGTAAGATACTATTATCATGGATTGTTTAAAATCTCTGAAAAATGCTACTCCATGTCTTGCAATAGGTGACAATAACTACCAGACTGTTACTGTCTCATCTGAGTGGCATCCGGCATTACGAGAAGGATATTAAAAAGGTGCAGAAGCAAAAAGAAAAGGACAAGATGCTTGTTAAAGAGGAGGTGGAGTCCAAAGCTTCTGATCAAGACAGTAAAGAAAAAGGAGACACAGAGAAGCAGAAGGAGACATTGAAACGGAGGAAGGAGGGTGAACACAACAAACGGCCAAAATCAGAAAGTGACAGTACTGAAAACTCAGGGCGAAACAACAAAACCATCCAAATTAAGGCAGATTCTGTCTACAACGAATTCTATATCAAGGAGAAGTTTGACAGTGTTTTTAAGTCACTGGAGCTCTTCGAGAATGATCCCTTGATGTTCAAACCTGGTAAGAGAAAAATTACGGTTGCTCTATAGAACAGAATGCTAGGCTTGAATTAAGGTGGTGTTAAAAATAATATGTACAAAAATACGCTTCAAATGTCAACTGCGGTGAACAGTCGGGTAGAATTGCAGGGTTGGAGACTGATCAAGGGGTCTGAGCACCTCAAAAATACCAAATACAGAAGTAAACCATTCAGCCCCTCGAGTCTGCTGTGCTACATCATCCTGCCTAACCAGAATCTATCCACTTCAGAACTAATAATCTTTTCTGACCTCCCCTTCACCATATTCTGAGACAGAGTGTTGCAGAATTGCACAGCCCCCTGAAATAAACAAATTTTCCTCATCTTTGTCCAGAAAGGGGCCAACCTTAATTTAGTTCAGGACTGACACACATCCTTTCAACATCGGCTTTGTCCAAACCATTCTCACATCGATTTTGTCACCCCTTGATCTTCTAAACTCCAGTGGAAACAAGTGCAGCCTGTCACACCTCTCAAAGTGTCACACAGCATGGAAGTAGACCCTTCAGTCCAACCAATCCATGCCAACCATGTTCCCAAACTAAACTAGTCCCACCTACCTGCGCTTGTCTCATATCCCTCTTATTCAATGTACTTCTCCAAACGTCTTTTAAACGTAATAACTATACCCGCATCCACCACTTCCTCAGGAAGTTCATTCCCCACACGAACCACTCTCTGTGTACAAGGTTGACCCTCATGTCTTTTTAAAATCTTTCTCCTCTCACAAGACAACCTCTCATTCCAGATACCAATCTAGTAAACCTTCTCTGAACCACCTCCAGTACATTTACATTCTTCCATAAGTAAGAGACCAAAACTGCATGCAGTTGTGGTTCTGTTCGCCGAGCTGGGAATTTGTGTTGCAGACGTGATGCAGTATTCAAGATGTGGTCTCACCAAATACCCTGTATAACTAAAGCATAACATCCTTACTGTTAGGCACAATTCCCCTTTAAATAAAAGGTAGCATTTCTTTAGCCTTCTTGATTACGTTCAGTACCTGAACGTTAGCTTTTTTGAGAGTCTTGCACCAGAACTTAACCTCCCTCTGTACCTTGGAGTCCTGCAGTTGTTCACTGCTTAAATAATCCACTGTCTTTTTTGTTCTTCTGACCATAGCGAACAATTTCACGTTTTCTCATGTTATTCTTCATCTGCTGGGATTTTGGCCACTCAAACAACCTATCTGCATAAGTCGAAAAAACTGCGGACGCTGTAAGTCAGAAACGAAAGCAGAGGTTGCTGGAAAAGCTCAGTAGGTCTGTGAAGAGAAATCAGAGTTAACATTCTGAGGAACGGTCGCCGGACCCGAAACATTAATCTGATTTTTCTTCACAGATGCGGCCAGACTTGCTGAGCTTTTCCAGCAACTTCTGTTTTTGGGCCTATCTGTGTCTCTTTGCAACTTTTGTATGTCTCCAACACAATATATTTTCCTTCCATTTTTGGTGTCGCCTGTGAACCTAGTGAACCTCATGTGTTCACTTCCCTCACTTAATGTAAGTTGTAAAAAGTTGAGGCCTCTACACAGATCTCTGCTTGGCACATCTGTCATAGAATCTCTACAGGGTGGAAACTGGCCATTCAGATCCATACTAACCCTCCAAAGAGCACCCTACCCAGACCCACTCCATCCCTGTAACCCTGCATTTCCCAAGGCTGACCCACATAGCTTGCATATCCCTGGACACAATGGGCAATTTAGCATGGCCAGGCAGAAGTGGGTGCTGCAGATGCTGGAGATTAGAGTGGTGCTGGAAAAGCACAGCAGGTCAGGCAGCATCCGAGGAGCAGGCAAAAGCCCTTCATCAGGAAATGAAGGGCTTTTGCCCAAAATGTTGACTTTCCTGCGCCACTCTAATTTAGCATAGCCAATCCACCCTAACTGCATATCTTTGGACTGTGGGAGGAAACCCATGCAGTCATGAGGAAATGTGCAAACTCCACACAGACAGTTATCCAAGGGTAGTATCAAACCCAGGTCCCTGGTGCTGTGAGACAGCAGTGCTAACCACTGAGCCACTGTGCTACTCCAAAGGTCAATAAACAATAATGCTCACTGTCTGTTTTCTGCCAGCAGCTAATCTTCTCTCCATGCTAATCTTACCCCCCAAACCATGGGTTTTTATTTTCTACTATAACCTTTGATGTAGCACCTTATCAGATACCTTCTAGAAATCCAAGTGCAATTTGTATACACAATCTCTTTATCCTCAGCACTTATTAAAGGATGGCAATAATCGAATAAATGTGATTTCCTTTTGACAAAACCACACTGAATCCTTCCAGCTAGCTTGAGTTTTTGTAATTGTGCAGCTATGATTCCTTTGTGATCCTTCCTAACACCTTTGCCACATGGACGTCAAGCCAACTGGCCTATAGTTTCCTGTCTTCTGCCACCTCACTTCTTGAATGAAGGGGTTACACTTTCTACTTTCTGGTCTGCAGGAGCCTCTTGCTGAATTGAGGGAACGCGTGTCAGAATTGTGGAACTTCCTCCCCAGTAGCAGTACGGATGTTCTCCTACCACAGGGCCTGCATTGGGCTGAGAAGGAGGCTCACCAGCACCCTCTCATGGTCAGTGGGGGATCGGCAACAAAAGACTGCAATCTCCTGCAGCCCCACATCCCTCGATGTATTTATGGCTCACCATTCCAGGTCTCTTGACCATCCCTAATTTTAGTCACTGTAGCATTACTGGCGACCTACGAACTGGAACTCCCTCCCAACACCTTGTCACCTGTCTTCCCCCTCCCCCCTTTAAGGTGCTTCTTAAAACCAAGCTTTTGATTGGCTCTACTAGTGTCTTATTTCACTCAAATGTCACGTTTTGTTTGTTTAACCTCCTGTGCCAGCTCCTTTACTACATTGGCATCGTTACATCAGTGTAAATTGTTGTTCCAATGTAAAGCAATGATGGAGGGCTTTTGCCTGCTTCTCGGATGCTGAAATACAAGCAAAGTGTGGTGCCATGACTTACTGGGGAAGTGCGCCCTGGTAATTGTGTCCCACTATACCACAAATCATCCCAAAATGTATAAGGCACCCAGATGACCAGTTTGCCTGACTGACTGCAGTTCAGGACATCAAGGCCACATTGGACCGAGTTGGCATCAAGGAGCCCTCACAAAACAGCAGTCAGTGGGTTTGGGGGCAACACGGTGGCTCAGTGGTTAGCCCTGCTGCCTCACAGCACCAGGGTCCCAGGTTCGATTCGAGCCTCAGGTCACTGTCTGTGTGGAGTACATTCT
This sequence comes from Chiloscyllium plagiosum, assembly GCF_004010195.1. Classification (NCBI taxonomy): domain Eukaryota; kingdom Metazoa; phylum Chordata; class Chondrichthyes; order Orectolobiformes; family Hemiscylliidae; genus Chiloscyllium; species Chiloscyllium plagiosum. The sequence continues at coordinate 24,281,139 of NC_057749.1, forward strand.
CCCCGTGTCTGTGTGGGTTTCCTCCGGGTGCTCCAGTTTCCTCCCACAATCCAAAGGTGTGCAGGTCAGGTGAATTGGCCATACTAAATTGCCCATAATGTTAGGTGTATTAGTCAGAGGGAAATGGGTCTGGGTAGGTTACTTTCTGGAGGGTCGGTGTGGACTTGTTGGGCCAAATGGCCTGTTTCCACACTGTAGGGAATCTAATCAAATTCTCCTCTGATTGGAATCATACCTGGCACCTAGAAAGATGGTTGTAGTTGTTGGAGGTCAGTCATCTCAGCTCCAGGACATCTCTGCAGGGGTTTCTCAGGGTAGTGTCCTAGGCCCAACCATCCTTAGCTGCTTCATCAATGACCTTCCCTTCATCACAAGGTCAAAGTGGGGATTTTCCCCCAAGATTACACTACGTTCAGCACTATTCGCGAGTCCTCAGATACTGATGTTCAAATGTAACAAAATCTGGACAATATCCAGAATTGGGCTGACAAGTAACATTCACATCACACACATGTCAGGCAATGACTATCTTCAACAAGAGACAATCTAACCACTGGCCCTTGACATTCAATAGTGTTACCATCACTGAATTCTCCGCCATCAAAATCCTAGGGGTTGCCATTGACCATAAACGTAACTAGACTTGCCTTATAAATTCAGTGGCTACAAGTGTAGGTCAGAAGCTAGGAAGATTGCAGTGAGTAATTCACATCCTGATCCCCAAAGCCTGTCCACCATCTATTAGGCATAATTCAGTGATGTGATGGAATATTCCCAACTTGCCTGGATTTCAACAACACTCAAGAAGCTTGACATCATCCACGAAAAAACTGCCACCACATTCACAAGCATTCACCCCCTCCACCACCAGTGCTCAGTAGCAGCAATACGTACAATCTACAAGATGTATTGCAGAAATTAGCTATTTCCAAACCCACAACTGCTTCCATTTGGAAGGACAAGGGCCGCAGACACACGGGAATATCACCACTGCTAGTTCCTCTCCAAATCACTCACCGCCCTGACTTGGAAATATATTGCCATTCCTTCACTGTCGCCGGGTCAGAATCCTGGGAATTCCCTCCTTAACGGCATTGTGGGTCCACCAACAGCACATGGACTGCAGCAGTTCAAATCAATAGCTCACCACCACCTTCTCAAGGGGCTATAAATGCTGGTCAGCCTGCAATGTCCTTGTCCCACAAGAGAATAAAAAAAGCGATTCAATTCAAGTTTTGTCAGTAATACTTATTGCAACCCCACCTACGTTTGGGACACCACCCATGCCCTCCACCTGCTCCATGATTTTCGCTTTCCCGGTCCCCAATGCCTTATTTTCACCATGGCATCTGCAGTCCTCACTTTCTCCTCCTTATTGCAACACACTTAACTTTAACAAGACTGGAGAAAGTAAAGGATTTCTAATCTCCAGCTATACAACTTAAACTGTTCCTGTTCAAAACCCCCAGATACACATGCACACATTCATGATTAAGACAGCCAAAACGCTGACTGTTTGATGCACTTACTATGGTTGAGAAATAATATAAACAGAGTAAACAAAATTCTGAAGATCAAAAGATCAGACTGCGAGGTAGAGAGTTACTTTCTCTCAATCCTTTTGAATTTAGCAATGATGACCCACTGCTGTCTGTAGGTAGTTCTTTGATTCAAGGATTGATCGGGTGGACATAAGTATTGTCTTATTTTAGAACTCTTCAGTTTTGTGTCTCCACACACAGAGAGCAAGAGAGGGAGAGATGTTTTCTATCTACAGGCTCTGGAAATTTTTACTTTCCAGGTGCAATGGCACTTGTAGCTTTGAAACATTTTGCAGCTCAGCCAATCAGAGAGCTGTTGCCAGGCAGTATTTTCTTAACTCAAAAGACTCCTAGTGTCAGGATCTGGATTAGTGATGCTGGAAGAGCACAGCAGTTCAGGCAGCATCCGAGGAGCAGTAAAATCGACGTTTTGGGCAAAAGCCCTTCATCAGGAATACAGGCAGAGAGCCTGAAGGGTGGAGAGATAAGTGAGAGTATGGTGGGGTGGGGAGAAAGTAGCATAGAGTACAATAGGTGAGTGGGGGAGGGGATGAAGGTGATAGGT
>NC_057749.1:24285041-24326866 GCF_004010195.1 Chiloscyllium plagiosum
GAGGTGGCGCCAATGCAGTCATCAATGTAGCGGAGGAAGAGGTGGGGAGTGGTGCCAGTGTAATTACGGAAGATCGACTGTTCTACGTAGCCAACAAAGAGACAGGCATAGCTGGGGCCCATACGGGTGCCCATGGCTACCCCTTTGGTCTGGAGGAAGTGGGAGGATTCGAAAGAGAAATTGTTAAGGGTGAGGACCAGTTCGGCCAAACGAATGAGAGTGTTGGTGGAAGGGTACTGTCGGGGACGTCAGGACAGGAAGAAACGGAGGGCTTCGAGGTCCTGGTCATGGCGGATGGAGGTGTAGAGGGATTGGATATCCATGGTGAAGATGAGGTGTTAGGGGCCGGGGAAATGGAAGTCTTGGAAGAGGTGAAGGGTGTGGGTGGTGTCTCGAACGTATGTGGGGACTTCTTGGACTGGGGGGGATAGGACAGTGTCGAGGTAGGTAGAAATGAGTTCAGTGGGGCAGGAGCATGCTGAGACATTGATTTTCCTGCTCCTCGGATGCTGCCTGAACTGCTGTGCTCTTCCAGCACCACTAATCCAGAATCTGGTTTCCAGCATCTGCAGTCATTGTTTTTACCTTGTTGGATCCTAGTGTCACTCAGTCTCGAATTCTCCCTCTTACAGTTTCAAAAAGCAGCGTTATCTCGCACTGCTCAACAATATGCAACGCTTGATTTTCAAGTTCTCTCTCTATTATTCACTCGTAGCAGTCCAACCATGACCTCAGTTTGTAGTCTGAAAATAAAACATACGTGGACTCTTACATCAGAGGAGCTCAGGGTTTGTGAAGACAGAGGCAGAGAAAATGTTTTGAGTGCAATATGAATCTCCTGCACAGTATCGCACTTGGTGTCTCACCCAGATGCTCCCAGTTTACTGGGTTTGTCCAGCACTTTATGCCATTATTATGTTGTTTTTCTTGCTCAACTGTTAAATGGATTTGGGAATCTGGGTAAAGGACTTGCATTTAATAATTTTGATTAGCTTTACAACACCAAGCAGCTCTCCAAAGGTGTGGAATAATATCTCCGAACAAGTTGATTAGAAAATATCAACAACGCAAGACTTGGGTGACTGTCTGTGTGGAGTTTGCACATGCTCCCCACGTCTATGTGGATTTCCACCGGGTGCTCTGGTTTCCTCTCACAGTTCAAAGATGTGCAGATTAAGTGGATTGGCCACGGGAAATGCAGGGATGCTCTTTGGAGGGTTGGTGTGGGCTCGATAGTCTGCTTCACCGGATACACTGGGGATCCTGTTTTTCTGTTCTAACTCAAAACACCACCTCGTGCAGAGCAAGCTGAGTGTGATTGTCACATTCTCTGAGGCTTGGAAGTGCCTCCAGAAGCTGATGTTGCTTTCGGTCGTAATCTAGGAGAAATTCTAATGCCACCTTCCTCTCTTGGGTTTTCCAGGAAGCCAGTTCTTGTATTCGACGCACGCCTGGACCCTCCTCAGCGCTGTGGTGGAAAGGGCTGCTGAGCAGGATTTCTTACAACTCATGAAGAAGCTGTTTTTGGATCTTGACATGCTTCAGACAGTGCCAGATGAACACGAGCCAATCATATACAACCGAGCAAGGTAGTCTCTCCCGCTTCCCAGATTTCCCAAATCCTTAAATGAACAAGCGGATGGTTTTCCTTGAGCTAGTGAATTGTCTTCCTTCTCCTGTTTCTTACCTGTAGATGGCAGTGTGCCTCCATGGCGAGGAGCCATAGCCAGGGATTGAAGTTGAGGGCTCTGATGGTACTTCTCGCTCAGAGCGCTGGCAATGCCCCAGTCATCTGACTGAGCACAACAGCCCCCCTGGGGTCTCCTGGTTATTCGGTCCTGTTATACTCCCACTCCCTTGTCCTGGGCCCTGAAAGGAGTGAGACCCAGTGAGCATACTCAGCTACTGAGTGATCAGTGCATGAGGCTGTCGCTTGTTATGGACTAGGCCCGACCCCTCAAAACATTCTTAAGCAGGTGACCCAGACCATAACTTTGCCATTTGTTTCGGTAATGTGGATATTCCTGGAGTGAATTAGCTGATGCAACTGCCAAGTTTGAAACAAACAGATTTTATTTACAAAATTACAGAATGAACCACAAAGCACAGAAAATAGAATACTGGATAACTTGTCCTATCCAAAACCCCGACAGACTATCCCAACTTAATGACGCTGTTCCGAAAATACTTGCAACAGTCCCAATAAACACACCCCTTAGCACAAAGAGTAAAAATGAAACAAATCAGGGCTTACACGCTTGAAGTTAGAGAGAGATAGTACCCAGCTGTACTAGTCCCATCAGCCTTTCTTCACACACGTTGCTGCTGAACTGAGTCAAAAACTCTCATCTAAACGAAGGCTAGTTACACAGCTAGCTGGCCACTCCCCTTTGATTATACCAGAATCTTTTAAGACATGAAAGCCTTAGGCCAGAAGCATTATCTGTCGGGGGTAAACTAAAAAGGGCCCCAATAAACCTTTCAAATCCAGCCTAGTTGGAGCCTGGCCAATTACCCTCCCTCTGGAAAAAAACCTCAAGGGCACAGTAATCTTTAAAAAGACCACTGTCGTGACAGGCTGCAGTGCAAATGAGGAACTGGAAAGGTTACCAATGACTAGGTTGGAATGGCTGTGGAAAGGAAAGGTAATGGCATGAATTAGAGACTATCATAGCACTAGAATGCTGAGCATGACCAGGTACGTGTTCCAGTCAGTCCTTTTGGAGTAAGGGGAATGATGGGAGTTGGGGAGGCCATTTGTTGCCAAGTGTAAAAAGTTATTATGTGGAACTTCCCTGTCTATGGAGGATGACTAGTGCATCCATTCTGTTTGAGAATTGGAAGGGATACAAAGCAGTAAGGATTCAATACAGAATTAGAGATAAAAAAAACCCCTGTAGATTCTGGATTCCAAACTAGACAGGCAGGAGGCTGGAAGAACACAGCAGGCCTGGCAGCATCAGGAGGTGGAGAACTCAATGTTTCAGGCATAGCCCCTTCTTCATCTAGTCCTAAAGAAGGGTTATATCTGAAACGTTGACTTCTTCGCCTCCTGATGCTGCCTGACCTGCTGTGTGCTTCCAGCCTCCTGTTTGTCTACTAAGGATTCTGTACAGTTGTTAGAGGCTGCATACACATTGAGATGTAAACCTTCAGCCTGATAGTGCACAATGTAATCACTCAATAATCAGAGGGCCAGTGCTATGCAGAGAATTAACTCGATATCTGGGCATTATATCTTGCAGGAGAAAGTGAGGACTGCAGATGCTGGAGATCAGAGCTGAAAATGTGTTGCTGGAAAAGCGCAGCAGGTCAGGCAGCATCCAAGGAGCAGGAGATACGACGTTTCAGGCATGAGCCATTCCTGAAGAACGGCTCGTGCCCGAAACGTCGATTCTCCTGCTCCTTGGATGCTGCCTGACCTGCTGCGCTTTCCCAGCAACACATTTTCAGCATTATATCTTGCAAGCAATTGTTGCCGCTGGATACTGATGAGAAGAAAGTTCATGCTTTTCCGAGCACTTTTTACATTGTCAGGGCATCCCAGATTGCTTCATAGCCAATGAAGAACATCACTGAAATGCAGTCATTTCAATTTGATGATCAAAAGGCCTTAGAAAGAGCAAAATGATGAGCAACACCTGTTTTATCTGTGAAGTTGTTTGAGGGGTAAGCATTGGTTATCAGAGGAACTCTTGCTTTTCATAGAACAGGCTCTTTCTTAACAATGCAACCTGTAACATCTCATTTGAAAATCAGTGCCTCAGTAAGAGTGATGCACTCTCAGTGCATCATGGCGTTGTAATGTCAGCTGAGATGTTGTATCAAACCCCTTTGACTATGGCTTGAGCCCACAAACCTCTGGCTCAGATCAAACGGTGCTCCCTTTGGAGAGATGATAGTAACGTCGCTGGACGAGTGATGGAAAAGGCTCGGACTAAAGCTCCAGGTATTCAGCTTCAAATCCCATCCCTGCAGCTGATGAATTTACATGCAGTTAGTTAATCAGGAATATAAAGCTAGTCTCTGTAGTGATAACCAAAGGTCGATCATCAATGATTGTTAAAAACCCCTCTGGCTTACTGTTGAGAAGGGAATCTACTGTCCTCACCAGGTCTGGCCTGCATGTGACTCCAGACCTTTCGCAATACGGTTGACTCTTAACTGCTGTCTGAAATGGCCCTCCAGATCTCCTTTGCAGGTTCCCACAACCCCATCATTTCCTTTTTACAGAGACTCTGATTGGAACGCGTAACTGGTCAAACTCAGCACTCCGGTGCTATGGCAGTATGACAGTCTCTCATTCACACCATTACCTTTCCTTCCTGCAGATTTTATGTCCTAGTCGTTGGTAACCTTTCCAGTCCCTCGTTCTCATTGAAGCTACAACCTTATGGACAATTTGGAATGGGCAACAATGCTAGCCTTCCCAGTGATGCTCATATCCCATGAACAAAGTAACCTGATGCTTGAACAATGACTATTAACCCAGTCACAACAAATGATTATTGTTACGTTAGGTCTTCAGTGCAATTGTGATAAGGAACAGCACCTGGAAGGTCAGGTGCTGTCCTTGACATTTACTGCGGATCCCAGACCCTGTTGCCATTCCAGCTGCTGGAGGGTAAGGACTTGGATTTTCTCCAAATGCAGTTATAGAGTCACAGAGTCATGCAGATTTACAGCACGGAAACAGATCCTTCGGTCCAACCTGTCCATACCGACCAGATATCCCAACCCAATCTAGTCCCACCTGCCAGTGCCCGGCCCATATCTCTCCAAACCCTTCCTATTCATGTACCCATCCAGATGCCTTTTAAATGATGCCTTTTAAATTGTACCAGCCTCTGCCACTTCCTCTGGCAGCTCATTCCATACACGTACCACCCTCTGCATGAAAAGTTGCCCCTTAGGTCTCTTTATCTTTCCCCTCTCACCCTAAACCTATGCCCTCTAGTTCTGGACTCCCCCACCCCAGGGAAAAGACTTTGTCTACTTATCCTATCCATGCCCCTCATAATTTTGTAAACCTTTATAAGGTCACCCTTCAGCCTCCGACGCTCCAGGGAAAACATCGCCAGCCTGTTCATCCTCTCCTTATCCTCCAACCCTGGCAACATCCTTGTAAATCTTTTCTGAACCCTTTCAAGTTTCACATCATCTTCCCGATAGGAAGGAGACCAGAATTGCTTGCAGAATTCTAACAGTGGCCTAACCAATGACCTGTACAGCTGCAACATGACCTCCCAACTCCTGTACTCAGTACTCTGACCAATAAAGGAAAGCATACCAAAAGCCTTCTTCAGTATCCTATCTACCTGCGACTCCACTTTCAAGGAGCTATGAACCTGCACCAAGACGAGAGCATGTAGCCCCTTGTTACAGTTTTTCTGTCATCTCCACTTTCTTGGCTGTGCCACTGGGGTCGGACTGCAGATGTAATCATCAGGACTGGGCCAGAGAAAGCTGACCCGCAATAACTTAGTAACGTCGGGTTCCAAACTTGTCAGTGCCTTCACTGGGAACAGGAACATGTCAGAAGTTATTATCTTTCCCGTAACTCCTTAAATTGTGCCACTGCCGAACGTGTGAAATTGTATCCATCGATCATCGACAAATGTTGACAGGGGCATGTTGGGCTGAACAGTGGAAATTCCTGATGCTCATCGGTCCAAGAGATTAGAACGGGCTAACAATGTAAAACAATGTCATTCTGATGTAGCAACAATGTGAAACCCGACTGATATTTCAAGACTGACATTTGGCTCATAAGCAGCTGCTAGTGACGCATCCCTCGAATGTTTAACTCACTCCAAAGTTAATGTCTCCCATCTGTTTCCATTCCTCTCCATCGCTTAGTTGGCAGCATCATATAGTCTTCACTCCATGTGGTGCACTAGAGAAAGTGTCCATGCATGAATTCAGTTGCATGCTTCTGTCTGTGTGTTATCCTCTCCTGTATATAGTGTTCTGGGTGACATCCCGTACTCTCCTGCTCTTCATCAACACCAGAGTACAGGTTCATTGATCAGTTAACTCCTTTGTGAGATCTTGCTGAGGGCAGATTATTTTCTCGTGTAACACTGAATTTCAACAGTGTGGAGGCAAGCCATTCGGCCCATCAAGTCCACACCGACCCTCCGAAGAGCATCCCACCCCCTTATACCTGTAACCCTGTATTCCCCGTGGCTAACCCACCTAGCCTGCACATCTCTGGACACTACGGGTCAATTTAGTGTGGCCAATCCACCCTAACCTGTGTGGAGTTTGCACTTTCTCCCCGTGTCTGCGTAGGTTTCCTCCGGGTGCTCCGGTTTCCTCCCACAGTCTAAAGATGTGCAGGTCAGGTGAATTGGCCCTGCTAAATTGCCCATAGTGTTAGGTGCATTAGTCAGGGATAAATATAGGACAGGGGAATGGGTTTGGGTGGGTTTCTCTTCGGAGGGGCGGTGTGGGCTTGTTTCCACACTGTAGAGAATCTAATCTAACCTGCACAGCTTTGGACTTTGGGAGGAAATTGGAACACCAGGAAGACACGGGAAGAATGTGCAAACTCTATACAGAGGCTGGAATTGAACCCGGGTCCCTGGCACTGTGAGGTAGCAGTGCTAACCACTGTGCCGCCCCAACAGTGACTCAAGGGAAACTTGCATTCACATAGCACCTTTTACCTTTTGCAGTCAGTCGCTTACTTTCTGAAGTGTTGACACTGCTGTAAGTTAGATACCAATTTGTTACCCTCTGCATCATAAGCTTTTATTTTCTGCAACTGATGACTACTGAGCTTAAAGCTCAGGGGGCATGGGTTCAAATCCTACTCAGTAAATAAATCAGGGAAAGCAGTCTGAGGAATGGTGACTAAGACAACTACCATCGATTGTTGTAAGAAAATACCACCTCACTTATTTCTTTTGGGGAGGAAATCTGCTGTCCTTACCTGGTCTGACCTACATGTGAGTCTAGACTCACAACATAGTGACTCCGAATTGCCCTCTGAAATGATCTCACACACCACTTGGCTTCTGGGAAAATAAGGATGGGCTGACCTTGCCAACATTGCCAAAGGACTCTGGTCATGTTTGCTAAATTTGTTGATGACACTGAGATAGGCAAGAAACCAAGTTTGTGAAGATGTAAAGAACAGAAGGGTATAGATAGTTTAAGTCAGTGGGCAAAAATGTGGCAAATGGAGTATTATATGGGGAAATGTAAAATTGTCCATTTTGGCAGGAAGAATTTTTTTAAAAATCTAAATGGGGAGAAGTTGCAGAGATGTGACATGCAGAGGGATCTGGGTGTCCAAGTGCATGAATCACAAAAAGTTAGTCTGCAGGTGCAGCAAATAATCAGGAAAGCTATTAGAATGCTATAATCTATTGTAAGGGGAATTGAATACAGGAATAGGGAGATTATGCCTCAGCCAGACTTTGCACTGGTACCGAGAGCAGAGTTTCTGACGTGGACTGGGAAAAGGAGCCCCGAGACGTGCAGTGATACAGTGTTGGTGAGAGAGAAACTATAAGAGTTGTATGGGGAAATGAGAGCACTCAAAACCTAGCTAAGTGAAGAGGGGTACAGCAGCAGTTGCACAGAATGTTACAGTGCAGAAAGAGGCCATTCGACCCATAGTGTCTGCAGCAGCTTTCCAAATGAGCATCCTGACTTAGTGCCATTCTCCTGCCTTTTCCCCATACCCCTGCTTATTGTTTTGATCCAATGCCCTTTGAATAGTTTGCTTGGACCTGCCTCCTCCATGTTTCTAGGTTGTACATTTTGTTGCCTAAACGCTCACTGAGCGAAGAAGATTTTTCTCACACCACATTGGCACATCACTTCAAATCAGCCGCGTTCTCGATCCTTTGATGAGTCGGGTCTGCACTTGTACCGATCTATTCTGTCCAACTCCCTCATGATTTTGAAAACCTTTCATCAGATCACTCTGTGCCTTCATCTCCCCGAGGACAGTGCTCCCAACCTCCCCAACCTGAAGTTAAAACAAAAGGCTCTCAGCAGGAGAGGAGGCATGTTTTAGGATGTATTATACAGCAATGTGTTTTTGAAAGCAGTCATCGTAGAATCCCTACTGTGTGGGAACAGGCCCTACAGCCCCACAAGTCCACACTGGCCTACTGAATAGTAACCCATCCCCCTACCCTATTACTCTGCATTTACCCCTGACCAATGCACCTAACCTACACATCCCTGAACACTATGGGACAATTTAGCATGGTCAATTCACCCGAACCTGCACATCTTTGGACTGTGGGAGGAAACCCAAGCAGAAACAGGGAGCACATGCAAACTCCACACAGACAGTCGCCCAAGGCTGGAATCGAACCCGGGTTCCTGGCGCTGTGAAGCAGCAGTGCTAACCACTGAGCCACCAGCTACAAATTGTCATGAGACATGCAAGAGCAGATTGTCACTTCATACCACTGACATCCCAGCGGTCAGCAACTATGCTCCAACCAGACCCAGGAGACTTGCTTTTCCTGCTCAGGGTCCTCTATGTGGGTCTTGTTTATAGCACTGTCAGCATCACGAGTACCTCACGGCACGGGGAGCAAGGCTGAGGCAGATGACAAGGTGAAAGGGTTGTGAGACAAAGATTAGCAGGGAAGGAGATTTCGGGAGTTAACAGCAGAGGATGGAGAAGGACTTTGGGATGGGGTGGAACATAGAATGTAGAACATTACAGCACAGGAACAGGGCAACATCAAATTAAACTCATCCCTTCTGCTCTCCCTTTGTCCATATCCCTCCATTCCTTGCATATTCATGTGTTTATCTAAAAGCCCCTTGAACGCCCCCATTATCTCTGGCTTCGACCAAGTTTGTGGAGAATGGTTATGACTTTTAATCAGGAGGATGGGGCTTTGGGGAAAAGGGACTTAGGGAGAGTTAAAAGTCAAGGAGTTGGGAGTAGGGAAAGCAGCAGGAAGAGAGTATGAGGAGGAGGGGCGAGGTAATTTGATTAAGTGGAAAGTGGTTGTTGGGAGGGTGCGGGGTTGGATGTTAGTGTGTGGGGTCTGTCCCCCTTGTGCAAGGACAGATCCCATTTCTGGACCATGTCGGAAACTTGGCTCTCGTTACCTTTCTCCCTAACCTTTCTCGGGAATGTGACCCACCTGTTTGCTGTCGCCATGACCCAAAAAGGCTTCACGGGGGGGACTGTGCCCCTGACATGATTTGCAACACCAGGGGGCGTATCTGAGGCATTCAGCTACCAGCTGTGGTCAGTAGCCAGCACTCTCGCCCCTCAGTCTGTGGGCTGTGGGGTTCAAGTGCCAGACACCTGAGACTCAGACTCTTGGCAATACGGAGGGAGTACTACGCTGTCTTTCAAGTGAAACCCTGAACCAAGATCCCCATCTGCCACTTAGGTCAGTGTCAAAGGAGTGTGTGAAGAAAGGCAGAAGGAGTTCTTCCTGTGTTGCATGGCCGTTATTTATCCCTCAAGCAACATCTCAGAAGCAGATTGTTATCATGTTAGTGAGGGAGCTTGCTGTGCTCAAAACCACTGTCTCATTTCCCACTTTACAGTGGTGACTACAATTCATTCGCTGTGCAGGAGTTTGGGGATGTGAAATAAATTGCTATATAAATGGAATCCCACAGAATTGGGGCAGCACAGTGGCTCAGTGATTAGCACAGCTGCCTCACAGCGCCAGGGACCCAGGTTCAATTCCAGCCTCAGGTGACTGTCTGTGTGGAGTTTGTACATTCTCCCCGTGTCTGTATGGGTTTCCTCCCACAGTACAAAGTTGTGCAGGTCAGGGCGAATTGGCCATGCTAAATGGCCCAGAGTGTTAGGTGCATTAGTCAGAGGGAAATGGGTCTGGGTAGGTTACTCTTTGGAGGGTCAGTGTGGACTTGTTGGGCTGAAGGGCCTGTTTCCACACTGTAGGGGAATCTAATCTTAAAAAAGAATTGTGCAGCCAGCGATGGCAATTTGAAAGAGCTTTCCAGCTGGTTCTTTCAGGTTTATCCACAGTGTTGGTTTTAACACAGGTGTAATCACGTGACGTTAATGCAAACTGCTGGAAAGCAGGTTTACAATTTTCTCTTGTGAATTAAAATCACTTGACCACAGTTTTGTGCTGAATTAAGTACAGTGACCGAGGAACACCTTTCACCAGAGCTTGATACACAGCACCCCCAAATGCAAACGAATTCATTTCAAAAGTACCACTGCCTTGTTTTCCAAAGTTACAGGATTTGATTTGAATTGAGTTATTATCAGGTACAGTGGAAAGTTCTGTTCTGTGTGCAGTACAGGTAGATCAAACCATACAAAGCGCATCAGGATAATAGAACAGAGTGAGGAATACAGTGTTACTGCTGCAGAGAAAGTGCACAGAGAGCAAGATTGAACATTAACATTGCTCTGGATCATCAAATATCACAGAATGAGGGAGACCATTCAGCCCATCAAATCTGTTTAGAACAGATTATGCAGTAGTCCCATTTCCCCATAAATATCTCCCTTTTTTTCAGTATTTGTCCAATCCTTTTCAAACAGTATTGAGTCCATCAAACTTTCAAGCGATGCGTTGTAGCTGCTAACGCCCTCTGTCAGACTGTACGGGCAGCTGAGGAATAAATTGAGTTTGCATTTGGGATAGAATAGTTAAGGCTGCAGCTTTTAACTTGATCTTGCAGTGATCAGTCTCCAACAGCAGAGGATGCTGTGTATCAGCTTTGTTAGAGTGGTCCCCATTCACAATGAAGACTGGACTGAATAGGACCAGTCATTGTAAGTGTGTGGCACAGTGGTAGCGACCCTACGTCTGGGCAATCAGGCCTGTGTTCAAGTCCCACCTGCTCTGGATGTGTGTAATAACATCTTTGAACTGATTGATTGGAAAATATCAATATCTGGTGACTGTGAGGAGAAACGGCTTATTTATTGAAACCTACTTCAATCTGAAATGCTTCTGTCAAATCTCCTCATCATTTTGTTGCATTCTCCATGGAAGTCCCTTGTACCTGCTGCACAGCACCTGGAAATCATCTGAGATTTTAGAATCATGCTCCCTCAGTACAGTTCCTCCCTCTGACAGTGTGGAGCTTCCTCACCATTGATCCTCCAACAGTGCAGCACTCCTTCAGTACTGACTCTCTGACAGTGCAGCACTCCTTCAGTACTGACCCTCTTACAGTGCAGCACTCCTTCAGTACTGACCATTCAACAGTGTGGCATTCCTTCAGTACTGACCCTTCGACATTGCAGCACTCCCTTAGTACTGACCCTCTGACAGTGAGGCACTCCCTCAGTACTGACCCTTCGACAGTGCAGCACTCCCTCAGTATTGACCCTCCGAATGTGCGGCACTCCCTCAGTACTGACCGTCCAACAGTGTGGCACTCCCTCAGTACTGACCGTCCAACAGTGTGGCACTCCTTCAGTACTGACCGTCCAACAGTGTGGCACTCCTTCAGTACTGACCGTCCAACAGTGTGGCACTCCTTCAGTACTGACCGTGCAACACTCCCTCAGTACTGACCCTCTGACATTGCAGCACTCCTTCAGAACTGACCATTCAACAGTGTGGCATTCCTTCAGTACTGATCCTCCTACAGTGCGGTGCTCCCTCAGTACTGACCCTCTGACAGTGAGGCACTCCCTCAGTACTGACCCTTCGACAGTGTGGCACTCCCTCAGTCCTGACCCTCTGACAGTGAGGCTCTCCCTCAGTACTGACCCTCTGACAATGAGGCACTCCTTCAGTACTGACTGTCCAACAGTGTGGCACTCCGTCAGTATGGACCCTCCTACAGTGTGGCACTCCCTCAGTACTGACCCTCCAACAGTGTGGCACTCCCTCATTACTGACCGTCCAACAGTGCAGCACTCCTTCAGTACTGACCCTTCGACCATGTAGCACTCCCTCAGTACTGACCCTCTGACAATGAGGCACTCCCTCAGTACTGACCCTCTGACAGTGCAGCACTCCCTCAGTATTGACCCTCTGACAGTGTGGCACTCCCTCAGTACTGACCCTCTGACAGTGCAGCATTCCCTCAGTACTGATCCTCTGACTGTGCAACACTCCTTCAGTATTGACCCTCTGACATTGCAGCACTCCTTCAGTACTGACCCTTCAACATTGCAGCACTCCCTCAGTACTGACTCTTCAACATTGCAGCACTCCCTTAGTACTGACCCTCTGACAGTGCTGCACTCCCTCAGTACTGACTCTCTGACAGTGTGGCACTCCCTCAGTACTGACCGTCCAACAGTGTGGCTTCCTTCAGTACTGACCCTCTGATAGTGGGGCACTCCCTCAGTACTGACCCTCTGACAGTGCAGCACTCTCTCAGTATTGACCCTCTGACAGATGTGGTACTCCCTCAGTACTGACCCTCTGACAGTGCAGCACTCCCTCAGTACTGACCCTCTGACTGTGCAACACTCCTTCAGTACTGACCCTTCGACAGTGCAGCACTCCCTCAGTACTGACCCTCTGACAATGAGGCACTCCCTCAGTTCTGACCCTCCAACAGTGTGGCTTCCCTCAGTACTGACCCTCTGATAGTGGGGCACTCCCTCAGTACTGACCCTCTGACAGTGCAGCACTCCCTCAGTATTGACCCTCTGACAGATGTGGTACTCCCTCAGTACTGACCCTCTGACAGTGCAGCATTCCCTCAGTACTGACCCTCTGACTGTGCAACACTCCTTCAGTATTGACCCTCTGACATTGCAGCACCCCTTCAGTACTGACCATTCAACAGTGTGGCATTCTGACAACGAGGCACTCCCTCAGTACTGACCCTCCAACAGTGTGGTACTCCCTCAGTACTGACCATCCAACAGTGCATCACTCCCTCAGTACTGACCTTCTGACAACGAGGCACTCCCTCAGTACTGACCCTCCAACAGTGTGGCATTCCTTCAGTACTGACCCTCTGACAGTGAGGCACTCCGTCAGTACTGACCCTCTGACAGTGCAGCACTCCCTCAGTATTGACCCTCTGACAGTGTGGTACTCCCTCAGTACTGACCCTCTGACTGTGCAACACTCCTTCAGTATTGACCCTCTGACATTGCAGCACTCCTTCAGTACTGACCATTCAACTGTGTGGTATTCCTTCAGTACTGACCCTTCGACATTGCAGCACTCCCTTAGTACTGACCCTCTGACAGTGAGGCACTCCCTCAGTACTGACCCTTCGACAGTGCAGCACTCCCTCAGTATTGACACTCCGACAGTGCGGCACTCCCTCAGTACTGACCATCCAACAGTGTGGCACTCCCTCAGTACTGACCTTCCAACAGTGCAGCACTCCCTCAGTACTGACCTTCCAACAGTGCGGCACTCCCTCAGTATTGACCGTCCAACATAGTGGCACTCCCTCAGTACTGACCCTCCAACAGTATGGCAGTCCCTCAGTACTGGCTGTCCAACAGTGCGGCACTCCCTCAGTACTGACCGTCCAACAGTGTGGCACTCCCTCAGTACTGACCCTCCAACAGTGTGGCACTCTCTCAGTACTGACCCTCCAACAATGCGATGCTCCCTTAGCACTGATACCCCCCAACAGTGATACAGAGACGCAATGAAGTCTCGTTATCCTAATATTGGGATATATTAACGTAGTGAAAGGATTTGTAGAATTAGGAGCTGTTTCTAAGCAGGAAGAATGTGATCAATGTTTGAGGGTCAATTGAAACTTCTCCATTTTCCTTCTGTTGCAGGCACTATGTTTACAATAAGAAGGGGCGTCTGGTGAACTGCCCATACGTGGACTGCTCCTACAAGTGGGCAGGAGGTGGATTCCTCTCCACGGTGCATGACCTGCTGAGGTTCGGCAATGCCATGCTGTACAGCTACCAGGTGGAGGCGCCGGAGGGCCGAGAGCAGACCCAGCTCCCAGGCTACCTCAGACCGGCCACGGTGAGCATGATCTGGAGCCCGGTGCAGAACACGGAGCTGAGCTGGGACCGAGAGGGCCGTTACGCCATGGGCTGGGGGGTTGTGGAGCAGAGTCAGGAGTATGGGCAGGGTCGATACCGCAGGCACTACCTCAGCCACACCGGGGGGGCAGTGGGAGTTAGCAGCGTTCTGCTGCTCCTCCCTGGTGACCCTCGGGGCAGACCGGTGGGGAGCCCTCCCCAGGGGGTGGTGGTCTCCATTCTCTGTAACCTGCAGTCCGTCAACCTCAACTCCACCGCTCTGAAAATCGCCTTGGAGTTCGACAAGGTCCGAGCAGGTGAGCCTCCCTCTGCGATCTCTGACCCGACCTCCCAATACTAGCCGGCTGACCAAGCAAAGGCCTCGCAACCGCTGAAACACACCTCCACCTCCAGCTGAAGGGACAGAGACAGTGGTGCTTTGAAAATGGTCAGACAGGACCTCCGTTTCAGCTCAGCAAGACGTGTCCACATTTGCCAGTTTTACTGCTTTCTCCTGGGTCTACCTCCAACGATAGAGGAGAGACTCAAGTCAGCACTGATTCCTAGGTTGGACAGGCAGGAGGCTGGAAGAACACGGCAAGCCAAGCAGCACCAGGAGGTGGCGAAGTCGGTGTTTCGGGTGTAACCCTTCCTCAGGACTGATTCCTAGGTTGCCAACTCTAATTGGTCTCTGACCTAGAGGCAAAAACTAGGCACTCTGTCACCTCCAGCCGGTCGTTTTACTCCCTTTTTTTATAATTCAATCATTCTGCATATCCTTTTCTACTGAAGATTTTTATTTAAGGCTGTTTAGGGTCACCGTCTCATACAGCGCAAGAACAGACCTCTTTGTCCAACTCGTCCATGCGGACCAGACTGAGATGAATTCTCATCCCCCAGAGAGTGGTGAACTAGTGGAAATTCTCCCCCTCCAAAAGGGGTTGAGGTTAAAACGTTGAATGTTTTCAAGGAGGAGTTAACTAAGTCATAGAGATGTACAGCACGGAAACAGACCCTTCGGTCCAACCCGTCCATGCCACCCGGATATCTCAACCTAATCTAGTCCCATTTGCCAGCACCCGGCCCATATCCCTCCAAACCCTTCCTATTCAAATATCCATCCAGAAGCCTTTTAAATGTTGTAACCGTACCAGCCTCCACCACTTCCTCTGGCAGCTCATTCCACACACGCACCACCCTCTGTGTGAAAATCCTCTCACCCTAAACCTCTGCCCCCTAGTTCTGGACTCCCCCATCCCAGGAAAAAGACCTTGTCTATTCACCCTATCCATGCCCCTCATGATTTTCTAAACCTCGAAAAGGTCACTCCTCAGCCTCCGATGCTTCAAGGAAAACAGCCCCAGCCTGTTCAGCCTCTCCCTATAGCTCATACCCTCCAACCCTGGCAACATCCTTGTAAATCTTTTCTGAACCCTTTCAAGTTTCACAATCTTAGGGATCAATGAGTATTGGGAGAAAGCAGGAGCACAGGACGGAGTTGGACGATTAGCCATGATCATATTGAATGGCGGATCAGGGGCAGAATTGCCTCCTCATGCTTCTATTCTTGAGGTTTCTGTGTTTCTTCCTCCCTAATAATGTTCAGGAGATTAATCCTTCGTGTCCTGGTCAAGGGAATTGTCATCTCTTTGACCTGGAATTGTTCTTACAAGCAGGCAATGGATGATCTGATTTTCTTTATCTCTAACTGTGCCTCCATCCAGGTGAAGGATTTTATAAATCGACGTTTTTTTTTAGACAAAATCCAAATATTATGCAAAGAAATGTATTTTTAACTCAGTCCAGCAGTTTTGTAAAAGATGACATGCAAACTGAATTTTATAAACAAAGAATAGTGCAGTTTCTGGAAAATTGGAGTGAACTACCAGAAAAGCTGGTTAAATCCAGATGCTGTTTTTAATGTGCTGGGATTCCCCAGGGAGGGAATTCTGTTCATTTTTTCCTGCAAATGTTTGCTTTCACAATTCATTAAAGCTTCTAACTTCCTGCCATTGAGTGTTGTTTGATAGAAAGTGTGTTTTATGTCACTACAGTGCCGAGTTAATGTCACTGGACTATTTAATCCAGGCTGATGTTCTGGGACATAGGTTAAATCCCAGCGCCACGCTTAAGTTTAATTAGTTGATGGTTGGAATTAAAAGCTGGTCCCAGTAACGGTGACAGCAACTACCAACACTTGTTGCAAAAGCCCATCTGGTTCACCAGGGAAGGAAATCTGCCTTAGTGTGGCCTCCTAATGACCCAGCAGTGCTCTGAAGCTACATCACAAGTCACTCTCTTCAGAGGGGAGGGGTCACAAACGTTGGCCTTCCTACTGATGCCTGAGGAAGAGTAAAACCAGATATTTATACATCTCGTTCTGACTTGGTTGTTCTTGCCCTGGTATCCCCTTGGTTATCGATGATGTCATGCCCTCAGTTACCATGGTATCTCCTTGGTGACTATGTTGTGCCCTCATTTGCTGTGATGTCTTCATAGTTACCATGGTGTCCCCTCAGCAACCTTAATGGTCCCTCAGTTACATGGTGTTGTGCCCTTTGTTACTATCTCATGCCCTCTGTTATCATGGTGTCTCCATGGATGCCTGGTCATGCCTTTGTTTACCATGGTGGTTCCTCTGATAAAATGGTGTCTCCATGGATGCCTGGTCATGCCCTTGGTTACCATGCTGGTTCCTCTGATAAAATGGTGTCTCCATGGATGCCTGGTCATGCCCTTGGTTACCATGGTGTTTCCTCTGTTAACATGGTGTCTCCATGGATGCCTGGTCATGTCCTTGCTTACCATGATGTTTCCTCTTAACATGGTGTCTCCATGATTGCCAGGTTATCATGGTATCTTTTCTGTTTCTACGGTGTCCCTTTAGATACCATGGTGTCTAACTGGATAAGTTTTGAAACAATTGAGGGAAAGCACGTTTTGGTGAATTTACTGCTCAGTTTCTGAGAGATGATTACAGTTTGGAATATCCTTCCTCTTCAAAGACTGACAAACTATCTCCCTGGTGGGAGGATCAAGAACAAGAAAACATCATCTTAAAATAAGTGTTGGGCCCTTCAAATCAGTGAATACGTCTTCAACCAGAGGGAATGAAAATCTGGAATTCTCCACCCTAAATGATGTTCACGTTGGAGGACATTTGGAGCTTTCAAGACTGAGGACAATATTTGTTTTATTTGGAAAAGGCATCAAGGGTTAGGGGTCAAAGTGGGCAAACAGAGTGAAGATACAATCACAGAATTGTTAGGCAGAAGGAGGCCATTTGGCCCTACACTGGCTCTGTCACCTAGCGCAAATTTCCTATCTTTTTCCATTATCCCTGCACCCCTTTCTATCCAAATAACCCTCCAGTGAATGCTTCACTTGACTCTGCCTCCAACACATTCCCAGGCAATGTGTTCCACAATCCGCTACTGAATGGCCTGAGAGACGGAGAAGGCTTGTCCTACCCCAATGACTCCAGGAATTCCCAAATATCTTGGGAGTCCTAATTTAGGACTTAGCCATCAATTGAGCAACAAATCTGTCCAAATTTAAACAGTCACAACAGCAAACATGGCAAGCCCAGTACATCAGAAGTCAGAAAATGCTGGAGAAACTCAGCTGGTCTGGCAGCGTCTGCGGAGAGAAAGCAGAGTTAATATTTCAGGTCCAGTGACGCTTCTTCAGAATTGGGACATCGCAAGCCAGTTCTGAAGAAGGATCATTGGACCCAAAACGTTAACTCTGCTTTCTTGCCACAAATGCTGTTAGATCTACTGAGTCTCTCCAACAATTTCTGATTTCCAGCAGTTCAATGGGGATATTTTTTGTAAGAAATCAGACCAAGTGACCAGAGGGCCATCTGCTGAGTTCATTTTCTCCAAGGGTCTGAAGTCAGCATCAAACAGGAAAGATGCGTAATACTCAGGGATATCAAGCTCTCCGGTCATCACCAGAAAGCCTTCTTGCATCGACACATATTTCTTCCAAACAAATGGGTGGCACAGTGGTTAGCACTGCTACCTCACAGCGCCAGAGACCCGGGTTCAATTCCTGCCTCAGGTATCTGACTGTGTGGAGTTTGCACATTCTCCCCGTGTCTGCGTGGGTTTCCTCCGGGTGCTCCGGTTTCCTCCCACAGTCCAAAAATGTGCAGGTTAGGTGAGTTGGCCATGCTAAATTGCCCGTAGTGTTAGTTGTAGGGGAATGGGTCTGGGTGGGTTGCTCTTCAGAGGGTCGGTGTGGACTTGTTGGGCGGAAGGGCCTGTTTCCACTCTGTAAGTAATCTAATCTAAAATCAATTCATATTGCATAACACAGCCTGGAGCCCAAACTGAACCTCTAATGCGGTACTGCAGGAGTGCTGCACTGTCAGAAGTTCCATCTTCAGGTGAGGTGTTCAAGCAAAAGCCCTCTTGTAGGCGGGAATGACCATCCCATGGTTTTGTTTTGAAGGAAAGTTCACCCAGATATTTATCCCATAATGCAAATCACGAAACGTATCACTGGTTTCAGATGCTGCTGTGCACTAACTGACTGGTGTAATTTATACAATGCCGCAGTGTTGACGTTTCCAAAGTCTTGAACTATGAAGTTTTTCATGACATCCTGGAGCTCAAAAAAGTTGCTAGATAAATGCAATTTTGACTTTCCCCTTCATTTTTACATCTTAGAATAGAATAGAATATCATTTATTGTCACGCACTCAATACAGAAGTGCAGGAGTACAGTGACAAGCTTATAATGTCACCTCTTAATGGTACCATCTTGGGGACAACACATCTGTGTACAAATCTTAGATACTAAAAGAGGAATACAAAAGAAAAGAAATAGCATTACTTTACAGTGATCCATAGTATAAGTTAGAAATAAGACGTAGTTAAAAGAATAAACATTACAGTGCAGTGGCTCAGCACAGGGGTTCTACGCGTGGTCTGATCACCTGTGCCAGACATCAGTCCAACAACTGTCCCTGCTCCACTCCGGGCCTCCAAGCCTCTCCACTCCAAGCCGCTCCACTCCGGGCCTCCAAGCCGCTCCACTTCAGGCCTCCAACCCGCTCCACTCCGGGCCTCCAACCCGCTCCATTCCGGGCCTCCAACCCGCTCCACTCCGGGCCTCCAACCTGCTCCATTCCGGGCCTCCAACCCGCTCCACTCCGGGCCTCCAACCCGCTCCATTCCGGGCCTCCAACCCGCTCCACTCCGGGCCTCCAACCTGCTCCATTCCGGGCCTCCAACCCGCTCCAATCCGGACCTCCGCTGCTCCATTCCGGGCCTCCAACCCGCTCCAATCCGGACCTCCGACCCGCTCCACTCCGGACCTCCAACCCGCTCCACTCCGAGCCTCCAACCCGCTCCACTCCGAGCCTCCAACCCGCTCCACTCAGGGCCTTCAGCTTGCTCCACTCCGGGCCTCCAACCCGCTCCATTCCGGGCCTCCAACCTGCTCCATTCCGGGCCTCCAACCCGCTCCACTCAGGGCCTCCAACTCGCTCCACTCCGGGCCTTCAGCTTGCTCCACTCCGGGCCTCCAACCCGCTCCATTCCGGGCCTCCAACCCGCTCCACTCCGGGCCTCCAAACCGCTCCATTCCGGGCCTCCAACCCGCTCCACTCCGGGCCTCCAACCCGCTCCATTCCGGGCCTCCAACCCGCTCCACTCAGGGCCTCCAACCCGCTCCACTCCGGGCCTTCAGTTTGCTCCACTCCAGGCCTCCAACCCGCTCCACTCCGGGCCTTCAGCTTGCTCTGGGCGGCACGGTGGCACAGTGGTTAGTACTGCTGCCTCACAGCGCCAGAGACCCGGGTTCATTTCCCGCCTCAGGCGACTGACTGTGTGGAGTTTGCACGTTCTCCCTGTGTCTGCGTGGGTTTCCTCCGGGTGCTCCGGTTTCCTCCCACAGTCCAAAGATGTGCAGGTTAGGTGAATTGGCCATGCTAAATTGCCCGTAGTGTTAGGTAAGGGGTAAATGTAGGGGTATGGGTGAGTTGCGCTTCGGCGGGGCGGTGTGGACTTGATGGGCCGAAGGGCCTGTTTCCACACTGTAAGAAATCTAATCTAATCTAAGTAATCTAATCTAATCCACTCTGGGCTCCACTCCACTCCACTCCACTCCACTCCGGGCCTCCAACCCGCTCCACTCCGGGCCTTCAGCTTGCTCCACTACGGCTCCCAGCTACTCAGCTCTGTTTGATGCCTTTGTTCCTGCTTCTAGTGATTAGAACGAGATTAGCCAGGAGGATCTCCCCAACCGGGGCTTTATCCTGGACCAATCAGGGAGCCCTGGCTGGTAGATACAATCAGGACTCTCCTGTCCCTTTTCCGCGGTTATGTTAGAGCCTGGGTGTCTCTGGAAAAGGAGCACGCAGTGTCCTGGAGTTGTTCAGGGAGAGGTGGACGCCGCAGGGAGTAGAGTGCATTATTTCCCCCTCCAACTCTATTTTGATTTAATCCCTGCCCTCCCCTTCACTGTTTGATCACACAGCATTGCCCTTTGATGTGAAGGGCATACCTCTGTTTGCTCTGACTGTCCTGGTTCTAACCAAAAAAAAAATCAGGACTCTCCACCTGCACACACACACAATGAAGAAAAGCTAGAACAGGAGTGTCAGACATCATGTTCACTCTGAGAGCTGACTCTGAGGGAGCTGGATCTGTGTCAGTGAGTTTCCACATGGAAATAAAAGGTGACTTGGGAAAAAACCCAAACAAAATACAATCAGGACTCTTCCCAACAGTTAACATCTACTTTTGGTCAATGTGGCTCCATTTTATATTGGGAAGTTACAAGATCACTTTTACTTTCACTATACAATTGAATTCTAATTAAAAATGTTTTGTGCATAATGCTTTGGAAAAATGGGTCTTTTTTAGGAAAACTGGGGAAAGCTGATTTCTTTGTCTCTCTCAAAGCTGAAATATATCAGACTAAACCAACTCTTTAAAAAAATACAATCAGGACTCTCAGAGATTCTCCTCACTGTAAGCTCTGAGCTAGCTGGTCAGAGTCCACGTAGTGGGCATGTGTAAATAAAGTTAAAAATCACACAATGCCAGGTTATAGTCCAAAAGGTTTAATTGGAAACACTAATTTTCGAAGTGCTGCTCCTTCATCAGGTGGTTGTGGAGTACACAATTGTAAGAAAGCTAGTGCTTCCAAATAAACCTGTTGGACTATAACCTGGTGTTGTGTGATTTTTAACTTTGTCCACCCCCGTCCAACACCAGCTCCTCCACATCGTGTAAATAAAAGGTGACTTGGCGATGGGATCCCGGGTTTTGATCAGAGTGGTGCTGTAAAAGCACAGCAGTTCAGGCTGCTTCCGAGGAGCAGGAAAATCGACTTTTCGGGCAAAAGTCCTTCATCAGGAATAGAGGTAGGAAGCCTCCAGGTTGGAGAGATAAATGGGAAGGGAGATAGGCAGGTAGGACAGGTCATGGGGATGGTGCTGAGCTGGAAGGTTGGAACTGAGGTAAGGTGAGGGGAGGGGAAATGAGGAAACTGGTGAAGTCCACATTGATGCCCTGGGGTTGAAGTCTTCTGAGGCGGAAGATGAGGCGTTCTTCCTCCAGTCGTCGGGTGGTGAGGGAGCAGCGATGGAGGAGGCCCGGGACCTGCATGTCCTCGGCAGAGTGGGAGGTGGAGTTGAAATGTTGGGCCACGGGTGATGGGGTTGATTGGTGCGGGTGTCCCCTAGATGTTCCCTAAAGCGTTCTGCTAGGAGGCATCCAGTCTCCCCAATGTAGAGGAGACCGCATCGGGAGCAACGGATACAATAAATGACATTGGTGGATGTGCAGGTAAAACTTTGATGGATGCTCCTTTGAGGCCTTGGATGGAGGTGAGGGAGGAGGTGTGGGCACAGGTTTTACAATTCCTGCAGTGGCAGGGGAGGGTGCCAGGATGGGAGGGTGGGTTGTTGGGGGGTGTAGATCTGACCCGGGCTCTGTGCAGTTATGTCACCTCCCCTTCCCCCACTCTTGCTCTCCCTATTGGACTCAATCCATTGTGTACCACTCACCTGTCCTCAAAATGAAATCTGAACTTTCCCCTCCTTCATTATGGCTCAACTCCTATCTATAACTCCCTCACCTTGCTGTTGCCAAATACCTGTAGATTATTGTAACGTGCAGGTAGTGCACTGAGCCAGGCCTTAACTCTTTCAGACCCTTTGTACGCAACACAAGATATAGGCTCTGACTCAACCGGGGCCCAGGACAGGAATCACAGATTGCCACGCTGCTCCTTAGCCCTTACCCTGAGCCATGCACAATGAGACCCACGGCTCTGGTTATTGGATACTGAAGTCTCCCCCACTCCATCCCAACCACTTCCTGCTTTTCCAAAATGAGGAAAAAACATCATTTAGCCATGAGAACAGCGCCTAGCAAGACTCTGGCCTTTGCACATTGCTCTTTGCCCCTTTCAAGAGTGTCTCAGTCCTTTTTGATTGAGATTTTGTATCAATGCATCAACTGGAGCCATGATGTCAAAGAGCTTTTTTAATCTCTGGGGCCCGGTTTGAAACTTTGACATGGACTTAAACATCACATTTGCCGCTAGTCACCAGCATGATCGGCAGTTCAGCTATCCAGCTCTGTGTTTGCTAATTGCTTCACTCAATATTGTTCCAAAGTACACTTATTGGAGCTGTTCAAATCTAATGAGCCCATCTTCATTCATCGAGCAAAACCTCTCTCTATGCAAATGCACTTTGGAACACAGCATTGGAAACATAATGAGTCAGTACCTACATCCTGTGAACTGTCGTACTATGGATCTAGAATGGATTTTTATTCATTCACAGGATGTGGGTGTCACTGGCTAGGCCAGAGGACTGTTAGAGTCAACGACATTGCTGAGAGTTGGAGTCACACGTAGGTGTCATGGAAAAAATGTAGAGAATCACCAGGGGATGCAGAAAGTTCTTCAAGAAGTAGGTGGGTGGCACGGTGGCACAGTGGTTAGCACTGCTGCCTCACAGTGCCAGAGACCCAGGTTCAATTCCCGTCGGTGTGGACTTGTTGGGCCGAAGGGCCTGTTTCCACATTGTAAGTAATCTAATCTAATCTAGGTCTTTTATTTGCAAACAAAAAACTGTGACACTGAGAAAGCAGATTCTCGAATGCCCCCGACTCTTGGATAGGCACATGGAAGATACTAAAATGAAGGGTACGTCGGTTAGTTTGATCTTAGAGTTGGATAAAAGGTTGGCACAACATTTTTTTTATCATGTTTCTGTTAGCTTATCATCATGTTCAAGTATATTAATCAAAATACTTCACTCTAGCTACACAATAAACCAGTGGTGTTAGTTCCCATTATCTCTTTAGTTATACATTCTACTTAATGTTATTCTAATGTCACGGCTAGATATTTAGTGTCAACTTTTGCAACAATGGTCTTTCACTCCAGACCCTACTTAACATTTTCCTAATGTCCTGATTAGATATTTATTATCACCTCTGCTGCAGTGATCTTCCATTCCAGACTAACCTGTCATGATTAGATATTTAACTATTCCATCTATTACAATGGTCTCCTGTCTCAAGCCGACTCTCCTAACTATTAATTAGATGTTTAATGTCATGTCCCAAATATTTATGGTCCCAATTTTGTCATAATGACACTTAACAGGGAGACTACCTTTACTAACTGTTATCTCATCTCGCCATAGTGACCTTTCAGCCTCAACCTTACTCTGCTAATTGGTGTAAGAGCATTCCACTGTTCTTATCCCATCCTGCCTTCCACAGTCCACAGATTGCCAGTGGTCTTCATGCATTAACTCTTCCCCTGCTTTCATTTTCCATATAGGCCAGACCGGGCAAAGATGCCATTTTCTTTCCCCAATTCTACCATCTGTGACAGTGGGATTTGAACCCAGGGCCCCAGAACATTACCAGGGTCTTTGGATTAATAGCTTAGTGATAATACCACTAGGCCACTGTCTGATACTGATTGAGGCCAATAAACTGCGCCCACTATGAAAATGTCACAAGGACTTGGTGTGAGAGTGAAGTCGAATCTTATAGCAGATGGTCGTAAAGCTAGGTCCTCCCAGCAGTGGAGGATGCTAATGTTGACGCTTATTCTCAGAAACTGTAAAGTCGTTTCAAAGATGCAGTAACTATGACTCGTTTACTCAGCACTGTTTCTGTCATTAGTCCAGAAGGATCCTCACACACATTAGCCCTGAGAGAACGCACACTCAGAAGGATGGGATGGCAGCATACAGAACAAACAGAAAGTGGGATTTTACAGTTTACTGCAATTCTGTTCACATGTTTCACAAAAACTATGAAAATGGCATGTATAGTAGTATGTATATATGATATGTATAGTAGTTCGAGTGACCCAACAGTGATTAACCAGCTTGAAAAATAGAACATAGAACGGTCTGGCCCTCGATGTTGTGCCGACATTTTATCCTACTCTAAGATCAAACTGACCGACATACCCTTCATTTTACTATCATCCATGTGCCTATCCAAGAGTCGCTTAAACGTCCCTAATGTATCTGACTCTACTCCCACCGCTGGTAGTGCACATTCGCTATGTGAAGAACCTACCTCTGACATCTCCCCTAAACCTTCCTCTAATCATCTTAAAATTATGCCCCCTCGTGATAGCCATTTCCACCCTGGGAAAATGTCTCTGGCTATCCACTCTATTTATGCCTCTCATCATCTTGTACACCTCTATCAAGTCACCTCTCATACTTCTTCACTCCAATGAGAAAAGCCCTAGCTCCCTCAACCTTTCTTCAAAAGACCTGCCCTCCAATCCAGGTAGCTTCGTGGTAAATCTCCCAATGCACCCTCTCTAAACTTCCACATTCTTCCTATAATGAGGCAACCAGAACTGCACACAATATTCCAAGTGTGGTCTAACCAGGGCTCTATAGAGCTGCAGCATAACTTTGCAGCTCTTAAACTCAATACCTCTGCTAATGACAGCCAACACAAAATACGCCTTTTTAACAACCCTATCTAATGTCCCTTAGAGAAGGAAACTGCCATCCTTATCTGGTCTGGCTGACATGTGACTCCAGACCCACAGCAATGTGGTTGACTCTTAACTGCCCTCTGGGCAATTAGGGATGGGCAATAAATGTGGGCCTAGCCAGTGACACTCTCATCCTGTGAATTAACATACAAATAAACTTGGGTGGCAACTTTGAGGAACTTATGGACGTGGACCCCACGTTCCTCTATACTGCCAAGAAGCCTCCCTTTAACCCTGAAATCCGCATTCAAATTCGACCTTCCAAAATGAATCACTTCTCAGTGATCTGTATGACTCTCTAACAGAGAACTGAGGCGAGTTGACGATATGTTAATAATGGGGGAGTGTTACCTCTCCTGGATTAAACAACATGTTAAGGGCAGGAATAATGTGCAGGGGAAGTCATGGTCTATGACGAAGGATGAGAAAAGCTTATGGTCCTACAATCAGGGCTTCAGGAACCAGGATCACAGAGATACTAATCTCTGGATTCTTCCCAATGCCACTCGCTTGCATGTGTAGCAGCTGATGTATTCAACAGGTTTATCTGAGGCTGCAGAAATGCCTTAGAAAGGGTTGCTTCAGATTCCTGCAGTATTGGAGCCAGTTCGAGTGCAGGAAACACTAAGAATCCCTGCAGTGTGGGAGCAGGCCATTCCACACTGACCCTCTGAAGGGCATCCCACCCCATAATCCGGCATTTCCATGGCTAAACCACCTCGCCTGCACATTCCTTGATGCTATGGGACAAATTAGCATGGCCAGTCCGTCTAACCTGCACATCTTTGACGCTATGAGGCAGCAGTGCTAACCACTGAACCACTATGGGTGAGTTGCCTCAACAATAATATGAACAATGTCAAGATTAGAGTGGTGCTGGAAAAGCACAGCAGGTCAGGCAGCATCCAAGCAGCAGGAAAATCAACGTCTCGGGCAAAAGCCCTTCATCAGGAAAGCACCTGCAGTCCTCACTTTCGCCTAATGGTATGAACAATGTCTGCACTTAGAGCATAACTCATGGGGGAGTATTTGAATGAATTTGGCAGGTGGTAAGGAAGGAGGTATAACTGTCAGAAGGAAACAACGTTGAAATAAAGAGTTGTTCAGATGTTGGAGTGATAGTTGAGAAATATAAGGTGGATTGAAAGCATAGTGAATTAGGAGAAGGTGAGGACTGCAGATGCTGGAGATCAGAGTCAAAAGTGTGATGCTGGAAAAGCTTAGCCAGTCAGGCAGCATCCGCGGAGCAGGAGAATCGATGTTTCGAGCTTAAGCTCTTCATCAGGAATGTTCCGTCGACTCTCCTGCTCCTCGGATGCTGCCTGACCTGTTGTGCTTTTCCAGCACCGCACCTTTGACAGCGCAGTGAATCAGGTTCGTGAGCTGCAGGCACAAGTAACCACATGGAATTGATGCAGGGGGAGCAACAGAGATTAACTCAAAAAAAGGGGGGCAGTAAATATTCCTGGGCATAATTTATTCAGGAAAGAAAGGGCTGCAGAAGGCAGAGTGGCAGCATTGTTCAAAATCTGACAGGACTGGAAAGGAATTTACTGTTCTATACGGTTTCTGTCGATTCTGCCTTTGAACCTCCAGGGATGTTGTTAAGCTTCTGAATCCATGCTGTAAGCTGTGAAGTAATGGGAAGGAGATAAAGGAATACATTTGCAGGAGAATTGCTGAAAGATACAAGAACTGTTATCTTAATAGGAGCTTCAATTATCCTGACATGGGCTGGGTTAGTCATGGTACAAAACAGCAGAAGGACAGGGAGTCCACAAATGCCTCCAAAAGAGCTTTTTTGATCAATGTAGTTCCAGTCAAATGAAAGGAATACAGTGACTTGGAGACAGCAAGGACTGCAGATGTTGGAGGTCAGAGTCAATTGATGTGAAGCTGGAAAAGCACAGCAGGTCAGACAGCATTGGGCCATAACACTGACTTCCCTGTTCCTCGTATTCTGTCTGACCTGCTGTGCTTTTCTAGCTCCACATCTATTAAAGGGAAAAGAGTGCTGCATTGGAATCCAAGACAAAGTGGGTCAAGAGAAACATGGTTTAGTAAGGGAGCATGTAGGAAACAGTGATCATATCATTCAGTCAGGGTCATAGAGTCACAGAGATATACAGCACAGAAACAGACCCTTCGGTCCAACTCATCCATGCCGACCATGAAATCCTAACCTAATCTAGTCGCATTTGCCAGCCCTTGGCCTATTTCCCTCCAAATCCTTCCTATTCATATACCCATCCAGGTGCCTTTTAAATGCTGTAATTGTACCAGCCTCCACCACTTCCTCTGGCAGCTCATTCCATACATACACCACCCTCTGTGAGAAAAAGTTGTCCCTTAGGTCCCTTTTATATCTTTGCCCTCTCACCCTAAACCTATGCCCTCGAGTTCTGTACTTTCCCATCCTAGGGAAAAGATCGTGTCTATTTACCCTATCCATGCCCCCCCCATGATTTTATAATTCTTTATAATGTCACCCCTCAGCCTCCAATGCTCCAAGGAAAACAGCCCCAGCCTGTTCAGCCTCTCCCTATAGTTCAAATCCTCCAACCCTGGCAACATCCTTGTAAATCTTTTCTGAACCCTTTCAAGTTCCGATAGGAAGGAGACCAGAATTTCACACAATATTCCAAAAGTTGGCCAAACCAATGTCCTGTTCAGCTGCAACGTGACCTCCCAACTCCTGTACTCAATACTCTTACCAATAAAATTAAAAATCACACAACACCAGGTTATAGTCCAACAGGTTTATTTGGAAGCACTAGCTTTTGGAACGCTGCTCCTTCATCAGGTGATTGTGGAAAGCTCGTGCTTCCAAATAAATCTGTTGGACAATAACCTGGTGTTGTGTGAGTTTTAATTTTGTCCACTCCAGTCCAAAACCAGTGTCTCCAAATCCTAATCAATAAAGGAAAGTATACCAAATGCCTTCTTCACTATCTTACCTACCTGTGACTCCACTTTCAAGGAGCAATGAGTCTGCACTCCAAGGTCTCTTTGTTCAGCAACACTCCCTGAGACCTTACCATTAAGTATATAAGTCCTGCAAAGAAAACCTCAATTTCTTTAGTCATCCAGCATTCCCTATACCTACCAGACTTTCCTTTCACCCTAACAGGAATATACTGTCTCTGAACTCTTGTTATCTCATTTCTGAAGTCTTCCCATTTTCCAGCTGATCCTTTACCTGCGAACATCTGCCCCCAATTAGCTTTTGAAAGTTCTTGCCTAATACTGTCAAAATTAGCCTTCCTCCAATTTAGAACTTTAACTTTTAGACACCAGGCTTGAAGCATTAATTCTGTTTCTCTCTCCACAGATGCTGCCAGACCTGCTGAGTTTCCCTGGCACTCTGTTTTTGGATCATATCATTAGGTTTTTGATTCCCTACAGTGTGGAAACAGGCCCTTCGGCCCAACCAGTCCACACCGACCCTCTGAAGAGTAACCCATCCAGACCCATTTCCCTCTAACTAATGCACCTAAGACTATGAGCAGTTTAACATGGCCAATTCACCTGAGCTGCACGTCTTTGGACTGTGGGAGGGAAACCCACACAGACACAGGGAGAATGTGCAAACTCCACACAGATAGTCGCCCGAGGCTGAAATCCCTGGCGCTGTGAGGCAGCAGTGCTAACCACTGAGCCACCATGCCGCCCGTTTCGTGTAGTTATGGAAAATGACAAGAACCAATCAAATATGAAAGTTCTCAACTGAAAAGAAAAGGCAAACATCAGTGAGTAGAATGGAGCTCTGATCTAAATTGACTGGAATCAATGTTTGGCAAGGAAAATGGCAAGTGAGTGATGGGAGGCCTTCCAAGGAGATAGCACAGATACATAGCAGGCCCTTGTCCTAAAGGAATACGAAGGGTATCTTAAGATAAAGCTGTAAATAGTAAAGATATCAGATTACAAATTATAAGGAAAGTGAACTAATGATAAATATTTGATTTCTGCTCTAGAGTGAACGAGCTGAAGCCTGAACGGCCAGATAGCCTCCTTCTGTCCTCAAGTGATATTTTTTATTCATTCATGGGAAGTAGGCATTACTGGTACAGAGCAACATGTACTGTCCATCCCTCATTACCCTTGAGAAGGTGATGGTGAGCCACCTTTCTGAACCACTGTGGTCCAAGTATTGTATCTAACCCCACAATGTTATCCTGGAGAGAGTTCCAGGAATTTGACCCAGTGATGGTGAGGGAACACTGATTGGCTCCACGCCAGGCCAAGGGACATTAGCAGCGACAGTGTTTCCCTGTATCTGCTGCCTTTGTCATTCCTGGTGGTAGAGGTTATGGGATTGCTGTCAAATTCAACTTCCCTCCGGGAAACAGTCCAGTGACGGCCCATATCTGTTACACAGCCTGACCTCCGAGGGTTCCAGCAGAGCCGGGGTACTCGACAGTGAAAGGTTTGCACCTCTACAGCACCTCTCACGGAACCGCGGCATGACCTAAAGTGCTTTAGAGCTAATGAAGTGCTTTAGAAGTGTAATCATTGCAATGAAGGAAACACAGCTACCAATTTGTGTGCAGCATGCTCCCACCAACACCAATGTGATCGTGACCAAGACAACCTCGTGTCACTGATTGAGGGACAGTTATTGACCCAGGTCAATAAGCTGCGAAAAGTAGAGTCACAGGTAGACAGGCCAGTGAAGGAGGCTTTTGACACACTGCCCTTCATCAGTCAGGGCACTGAGTAGAGAAGTTGGGAAGTTATGTTGAAGTTGTATAGGACATTGGTGAGGTTTCATTTGGAGTATTGTTTTCCGTTTTGGATGTTATTAAACTGGAAAGAGTGTAGAAGAAATTTACAAGGATGTTGCCAGGACTCAAGGGTCTGAGTTATAGGGAGAGGTTGGACAAACTAGGACATTTTTCTTTAAAGTGTAGGAGACTGAGGGGGGATATTGTAGAGGTGTATAAGATCATGAGAGGCATGGATAGGGTGAATGCGCTCGGTCTTTTTCCCAGGGTTGGGGAATCAAGAACTAGAGGGCATCAGTTTAAGGTAAGAGGGAAAGAATAAAAGGGAACCTGAGGGGCAAATCTTTTACCCATATGGAATGAGTTACCGACACAAGTGTTTGAGGTGGGTATATTAACAACATTTAAAAGGCATTTGAACAAATACATGGATAGGAAAAGATTAGAAGGATAAGGGCCAGGTGCAGGGAAATGGGGTTAGTGCAGATGGAGACTTCGGTCAGTATGGACCAGTTTGGGCCAAAAGGCCTGTCTCCGTGCTCTATGATTCAATGACCATTGAACCCTACTCTTCTTCAAAGACCTACCTGAGAGGGCAGACAGGTCTTCATGTTTCATCGACAGTGTTGTGTTCCCTTCGCACTGGCCTGAAGCATCAGCCTGGAGTGTGCACTGAATAGAGATATGCAAGTCTTGACAATGGGATTGAACCATAATCTTCCATTTGAAACCAGTAGCATCTGCTTGCCCAAGTGCTGCCACTGCAGGTCTTTGGTGCTACGATGATACTGTAGCTTTAAGAGGTGTGTTTTGTCCTGGCTTCTTTTGGAGAGAGATTAGTAGCAGGTGCTCAGAAGTCTATGAGAAGAACTTATGAAGCCTTGCAATTTTTTAAAAACTGGAACAATAGAAGCATCCTGAATGGGTGTGCTCATGTGCTCATGGACCAGGATTTTAGGTTTACTTTTCAGCAGCTGTTGCTAGGGTCTCAGCAGGATTGGAAGGAATCATTCCTGGATGCTACAGTCTCTCTCTCTCTCTCTCAGAATGGTCTTTTAAAGTTTTTTCCTCCTGGATTGGACGACTACATGTGAGACGATCTGACTTTGCCTTTTTGCCACGGGTCTGTTTATGGGATTTTACCATATTGGAACAATTAGTTAGTAATAGTTACAGTATCTATTATTTTGTTACGTTTTCCAATAGAGTTACATTATTTCAAGTTCATTTTTTGTTGTATTTTAACTATTGTGTTTGAATAAATTGTTTAATGTTAAGTTGATTGACAGTTGATCAAAATGCATCTGGAACACAACACCTGACCTTTACCCTTGAAATAAGAAAGAGCTAGGGTCTAGGCTACTTCCTGATATATTTTGAGGAGGTCTGGTCTGATCCATAACGATACCAACAGATGGCATCATGTATCAGTGTTAAAGCACAAAGCTATTCAGAATTAAAGTGGTTATGAGCCAGGGTTCAGATCAGTTCTAATGATCAGAATGATAAATGGTGGGAGGGAGGGACACTGTGCACTGCCTTCCTTTTGAGTAGGATTTAGTTTAATTCAGATAAATGTGAGGTGCTACATTTTGGTAGGCAAATCAGGGCAGGACCTATACACTTAATGGTAAGGTCCCGGGGGGTGTTGCTGAACAAAGAGACCTTGGAACGTAGGTTCATAGTTCCTTGCAAGTTGAGTTTCAAGTAAACATGGTAGTGAAGAAGATGTTTGGTACACTTGCCTTTATTGGTCAGGACACTGATTATAGGAGTTGGGAAGTCATGTTGCAGCTGTACAGGACATTGGTTAGGCCACTTTTGGAATACTGCATTCAATTCTGGTTTCCTTTCTATAGGAAGGATGTTGTGAAATTTGAAAGGGTTCAGAGAAGATTTACAAGGATGTTGCCAGGGTTGAAGGGTTTGAGCTGTAGGGAGGGGCTGGGGCTGTTTTCCCTGGAGCGTCAGAGACTGAGGAGTGACTCGATAGAGGTTTATAAAATCATGAGGGATATGGACAGGGTAAATAGACAAAGCCTTTTCCCTCAGGTAGGGAAGTCCAAATCTAGTTTAGGGTGAGGGGGGAAAGATTTAAAAGGGACATAAGGAGCAATGTTTTCACACAGAGAGTGGTGTGTGTATGGAATGAGCTGCCAGAGGAAGTGGTGGAGGCTGGTACAATTACAACATTTAAAAGGCATCTGGATGGGGATATGAATAGGAAGGGTTTGGAGAGATATGGGCCAAATGCTGGCAAATGGGACTAGATTAATTGAGGGTATCTGGTTGGCATGGTTGAGTTGGACCAAAGGGTCTGTGTCCATGCCGTACATCTCGATGACTCTATCCATGACCTGGGCATTACACAAAAAACACTGACTTCAATAGTTTGAAAGTCGACATAATGTTTCAAGAATGGGCAAAACTTCATTCTAACGACTAATGATCTGATAATGTGATATCCATGGGTCTGGAGTTCAGGTCCATGCCAATGCTCTGAGGATCTGGATTCAAATGACACCAGTTGAATTTAAATGCACTTAATAAATCTTAAACCAATTGTAAATCAGTAACGGTGATCACATTAACTACCATTAACTGCTGTAAATGCAATATAAAGGGTTATGTATTTTCAGGGAGAGGTGGGCGCCGCAGGGAGTGGAGTGTATTATTTCCCCCTCCAACTCTATTTTGATTTAGTCCCTGCCCTCCCCTTCACTGTTTTGATCACACAGCATTGCCCTTTGATGCTTGTCATTGGCCACTTGGGTGTTTCCTTTCTTCCTGTTGATGGAAACTGAATAAAAATTTGTACGCCTGTTGCCTTTCACTGTATCTCACAGAAAAAATATATATAAAGGGTTATGTCTAACTGTGTGATAGACAGGAAGTGACAGGATATCACATGAGATTGCACTTCTCCTACAAGATGAAGCCAGAGTTTCTCAATTAAGTCAATGTTTTCTTTACTTCAGCAGACTCTAAATATTAAAACATTCTGAAGAAAGCTTTCACTTCACAGATACTGCCGGACCTGCTCGGTTTCTCCAGCAAGTTTTGTTTTTGTTCCTAATTTCCACGTTTCTTATTTTTATCTAAATATTCTAACTCGCACAAAAAGACCAAGAATTTTATAGTAAAATCTCATCTGGCTAACTCATATCCTTTAGGGAAGGAAATTGGTCACCTCTGATGAGGTGTCATCTAAACTTGAAACATTGGTTGCTCTCTCTCCACAGACGCTGCCTGACCCGCTGTGATCTCTAGCCTTTGTCGTTTTCAGTACAGATTCCAGTATCTGCAGTGACTTGCTCCCAAATGGGTCACCTTACTTGGTCTGGCCTATTGGTGATGTCACAGCCATAGCTTTGGGATTAATTGTCCTCAGAAATGGCCTAATGAAGCACTTCCAAGGTCTCTCTGGAACCCAAAGTCCAATCGTGTCTCTTACACATGACGGATTACAATATATTTTAAAGAAGAGCCTCAGAGAGTTATTGATTGAATCCCAGTGTGAGCAGAGTCCATCCACATTGTGTCCCATCTACAAGACACACTGGAGTGTCTCACATTTGATGGCACCTTCTAATCACACAAACTTCAGCACCTCCGAGTACAGCAGATATGTGGGAGCACCACCACTTGCAAGTTCCCTTCCAAGGCATACAACATCCTGACTTGGAAATGTTATCGCTGTTCCTTCACTACCACTGGGCCAGAGCCCTGGAACTCTCTTCCTAAAAACATGACACATTCTTGAGGGGAGAGAGAGAGTCTCTCATATATCGGAATCGTTGCTTGTCACAGAGTGAATTACATCATAGAACAAGGCTATTTGGCCCATTGAAGACATGACAGCTCTCTGTGGAACAATCAGTCAGGCCTGTTCCTATTGTCCTCCAGCTCCCTTTTGAAATCATTGATTTCTTACCCTTGTGGATGCGGGTACACTTACAATATTTAAAGATATTTGGATAAGTGAATGAATAGTAAAGGTTTGCAGGGATATGGGCCAGCAACAGGCAGGTGGGACTAGTTTAGTTTGGGATTACGTTTGGCATGGACTGGTTGGACCGAAAGGGTCTGTTCCCGTGCTGTATGACTCTGTGACTAGGCCACATTTTACATCATCTCTCGTAAACACAGGCTTTATCCCAATGTAACCTGAAAAGTACCCTACTGGAGATCTTGTCGAAAGTAGCCAAATAGTATATCATAAATAATCCAGGAGGCTCAAATCCCCATTGAAAATGTGACTGCAGCTAAAGATTGCACTCGGGGAGTTTTCGGTGTGCTGTGGAAATCTAATTTGTGACAAAGCTGCTCCTTTAACAAGATTATGTTGTCCTTAGATTTCTTTTTCAGGAGGTCATAAAAACACAGGTTCTGAAAAGTCTGGACTTGGATGGGTTTTCAGGCCTGTTTGTTTATAGCTAACAGATACTGCCTCAGGGAAAAGGCTTTCAATTTAAAAAAAAAACACTTGTACAATGAAAGGGGAGTGGCCAGTTCTCCCAGCTCAGCTTCTCTCTGGTTTGGTTTGGCTGTTCAGTCAGTTTTAAAGCTACTGGACCCAAAGAAGCAGGTCCATGCTGACCCTCGCTCTCTCTGACATCTCTCCTGTAAGACCCTGTGTTTGATTTTACCTTTTGGTGCCAAGGGGTGCTCATGTGGATTGCTGCAAGTATTTGGAACAGAAGCATTATGTTGGGATGATCTGTTGGGTTTTCGGAGAGGATAAGTTATTCTGTATTCTGATCTCTTTTATTTGTGCTTCACTTGGTAATCTTGTAAATAAATTCTGTTTTGTTTGAAACAAATTGGTTTGACCAGCTGCATCCCTCCTTGAATATCCACTGTACACCTGCTTAAAACAACTAGCAAGGTTAGGATCCGGGCTACTTTTCTGAAATGTTTTGAGGGGGTCTGGCCTGGTCCATCACAAAATGGGTTCACTGATACGTGGACCCTTTAATGCCAATGTGAGTGAATGCCATGACGCTTAAACTGCAACAAAAGGATGGGCAGTAAATACCAGTTTTGCCAGTACTGTCAATGTCCCTAGAATGAATAGGGAAAAAAGAAAAATCATCACTCAAATTAAACCTTTCAGTAGTTAAAGAAAGGATGCACCCCTTGGCTGTGGTGGGTCTTGAACCAGGGGATACAGTCTTGGGGTAAGGGGTTGGCCATTTAGGACTGAGATGAGGAGGAATTTCTTCATTCAGAAGGTGTTGAATCTCCATCATTTCTCTAGCTCAGAGGTTGTGGAAGCTCAGTCACTGAGTCTGGTCAAGACAGAGCCATTGATTTCTAGGTACAAATGAGATTTAAGGGTACGGTGAAGTAGATGGGTCAGCTGTGGTCTGCAATAGCAGAGAAGGCCCGAGGGGCTGAATGGCCTACTCCCATTCAGATATCCCAAAAAACGTAAGAACGTTGCACAGTCGCAATGATATGCACCTCATGGATTGGATCATGAACACAGTTCTGATTTTATTAGTTAGATGCTGTGGACAATAGACAGTGAAAAACTATAAATGCCCATTTTAGCCAACTGCAATGTACAATCACATTCATTGCAATCAATGAAATAACAGCCCCATATCCTGGTGAAGGTCATTGATCATCGGTACAGTCACGTTGCCAAGACTGTCCTCCCGCACATGTCACTCAGTGTTGCTTTCTCCGGAATGAACAGCCTAGACAAAACAGAAAGCAGAATGGTGACAAAATACTAGCGCACCACTGGTTGGGCCGAATGGCCTGCTTCTGTGCTGTTAATTTCTATGTAACTGTCGTAATCTGTCAAGGTCTATATGTTCCTGTGAAGGTGAAGGGCAAGGTTGGCAGGAATGGGGAACTCTGGATGACAAGAGATATTGAGGCTTTGACCTGAAAAAGGAGGCACGTCTCAGGTACAGGCAGCTGGGATTAAAGGGAATCCCTGGAGTTATACAGGGAATACAGGAGTTTACTGAAGTAGGAAATCAGGAAGGCGAAAAGGGGGCACGAGATAGTCTTAGCTGAGCTTAGCTCAGGAGGGTGAATCCAAACAGGGACTTTCAGTATATTAAAGGAGATAGAGTAACTAGAGAGAATAGGACCCCTTAAGGATCAAACTGGACATAAATGTGTGTAGAACCGCAGGAGATGGGTGAGGTTCTCAATGAATATCTCTCCTCTGTGTTTACCGTGGAGCAAGACAGGAAGACTTGGGAACTTGGGGAACTTAGTGGTGATGTCTTGGGGACAGTCCATATCATAGTAGAAGAAGTGTTTTAGAATGTATTAGAATGCATGAAGGTGGATAAATCTCCTGGTCCGGACCAGGTATATCCAAGAAAACTTCATGTGCCTAGAGGAGAAATTGCGGGGGCCCTGGATGATGTTTTTGCATTTGCATTAACCACGGGTGAGGTCCCAGAAGACTAGAGGGTAGCGAATGTTGTGCCATTATTTAAGAAGGCCTACAAGGAAAAGCATGGGAACAACAGACCAGTAAGTTTAACATCTGTGGTGGGTAAGTTACTTGAGAAGATTCTGAGAGATAAGATATACATGCATTTGGAAAGACAGGGTTTGATTAGGAGCAGTCAGCATGGCTTTGTAAGTGGGAGATCATTGCCTCACAAATTTGTTAGAGTTCTTTGATGAAGTGACCAGGAAGGTTGACGAGGACAGGCCGGTAGACATAGTCTACATGGATTTCAGTGAGGCCTTTGATAAGTAGGCTACTCTAGAAGATTAGATTGCACAGAATCCAGGGCGAGCTGGCAAATTGGATACATAATTGGCTCAATGCTAGGAAGCAGAGGGTAATAGTGGAAGGATGCTGTTGGACTGGAGGCCTGTGACTGATAGTGTCCCTCAGGGGTTGGTGCTGGGAGCATTGCCGTTTATTATTCATATCAATGATTTCGATGAAAATCTAGAAGGAATGATTAGTACGTTTGCTGATGGCACTAAAATAGGTGGTGTCATGGACAGTGAGGAAGGTTATCAGAAATTGCAGCAGGACCTTGATCAGCTGGGGGAGTGGGCCAAGAAATGGCAAATGGAGTTTAATAGATAAGTGTGAGGTCTTGCATTTAGGAAAGCCTAAACAAGATAGGAGTTTCATGGTGAATGGTAGGGCCTTAAGGAATATAGTGAAACAGAGGGATCTTGGCGTTCAGGTTCACAGTTCTCTGAAAGTGGGGTCACAGGTGGACAAGGCAGTGAAGAAGGCTTTTGGCACACTGGCCTTCATCAGTCAGGGTATTGAGTATAGACGTTGGGAAGTTATGTTGCAGTTACACAGGACATTGGTAAGGCCATACTTGGGGTATTGTGTTCAGTTTTGGTCAACTTGTTATAGGAAGGATGTTATTAAACTGGAAAAAGTGCAGAAGAAATTCACAAGGATGTTGCCAGGACTCGCTGGTCTGAGTTACAGGGAGAGGTTGGACAAGCAAGGACATTTTTCTTTAGAACATAGGCGAATCATAGGCACGGGAATCATGGAGGCCGGGCCACCACAGAGATACTGAGACTGGGTCAATACGGGGTCACAGAGACTGGGTCAATACAGGGTCACAGAGACCGGGTCAGCACGGGGTCACAGAAACCAGGTCAGCACGGAGTCTTGGAGACCGGGTCAGCACAGAGACACTGAGACTGGGTCAGCACGGGGACACAGACACCGGGTCTGCACGGGGTCACAGAGACCGGGTCTGCACGGGGTCACAGAGACCGGGTCTGCACGGGGTCACAGAGACCGGGTCTGCACGGGGTCACAGAGACCGGGTCAGCAGGGAGTCACAGAGACCGGGTCAGCACGGGGAAACAGACACTGGGTCTGCACGGTGTCACAGAGACCGGGTCAGCACGGGGTCACAGAGACCGGGTCAACATGAGGATACAGAGACTGGGTCAGCACGGGGTCACAGAGACCGGGTCAACATGAGGACACAGAGACTGGGTCAGCACGGGGACACGGAGACCGGGTCAGCATGGGGACACAGAGACCGGGTCAGCATGGGGACACAGAGACCGGGTCAGCATGGGGTCACAGAGACCGGGTCAGCATGAGGACACAGAGACCGGGTCATCACGGGGACACAGAGACCGGGTCATCACGGGGACACGGAGACCAGGTCAGCACGGGATCACGGAGACCGGGTCAGCACGGGATCACGGAGACCAGGTCAGCACGGGATCACGGAGACCAGGTCAGCACGGGAACACGGAGACCAGGTCAGCACGGGGACACAGAGACCAGGTCAGCACGGGGACACAGAGACCGGGTCAGCACGGGATCACGGAGACCAGGTCAGCACGGGATCACGGAGACCAGGTCAGCACGGGAACACGGAGACCAGGTCAGCACGGGAACACGGAGACCAGGTCAGCACGGGGACATAGAGACCGGGTCTGCACGGGGACACAGAGACCAGGTCTGCACGGGGACACAGAGACCGGGTCTGCACGGGGACACAGAGACCGGGTCAGCACGGGGACACAGAGACCGGGTCAGCGCGGGGACACAGAGACCGGGTCAGCACGGGGACACAGAGACTGGGTCAGCACGAGGACACAGAGATTGGGTCAGCACGGGGACACAGAGACCAGGTCAGCACGGGGACACAGAGACCAGGTCAGCACGGGGACACAGAGACCGGGTCTGCACGGGGACACAGAGACCAGGTCAGCACGGGGTCACGGAGACCGGGTCAACATGAGGACACAGAGACCGGGTCAGCACGGGGTCACAGAGACCGGGTCAACATGAGGACTCAGAGACTGGGTCAGCACGGGGTCACAGAGACCGGGTCAACATGAGGACACAGAGACCGGGTCAGCACGGGGACACAGAGAATGGGTCAGCACGGGGTCACAGAGACTGGGTCAACACAGGGTCACAGAGACCAGGTCAGCACGGGGACACGGAGACCGGGTCTGCACAGGGACACAGAGACCAGGTCAGCACGGGGACACAGAGACCGGGTCTGCACAGGGACACAGAGACCGGGTCAGCACGGGGTCACAGAGACCGGGTCAACATGAGGACACAGAGACTGGGTCAGCACGGGGACACAGAGACCGGGTCAGCACGGGGTCACAGAGACCGGGTCAACATGAGGATACAGAGACTGGGTCAGCACGGGGTCACAGAGACCGGGTCAACATGAGGACACGGAGACCGGGTCAGCACGGGGACACATAGACCGGGTCAGCATGGGGTCACAGAGACCGGGTCAACATGAGGACACAGAGACTGGGTCAGCACGGGGTCACAGAGACCGGGTCAACATGAGGACACAGAGACTGGGTCAGCACGGGGACACAGAGACTGGGTCAGCACAGGGACACAGAGACTGGGTCAGCACAGGGACACAGAGACTGGGTCAGTACGGGGACACGGAGACTGGGTCGGCACGGGGACACGGAGACTGGGTCAGCACGGGGTCACAGAGACTGGGTCAGCAGGAGACTGGGTCAGCACGGGGTCACAGAGACTGGGTCAGCACGGGGACACAGAGACCGGGTCAACATGAGGACACGGAGACTGGGTCGGCACGGGGACACAGAGACTGGGTCAGCACAGGGACACAGAGACCGGGTCAGCACGGGGACACAGAGACTGGGTCAGCACGGGGACACGGAGACTGGGTCAGCACGGGGACACGGAGACCGGGTCAGCACGGGGTCACAGAGACCGGGTCAACACGAGGACACAGAGACTGGGTCAGCACGAGAACACAGAGACCGGGTCAGCACGGGGACACAGAGACTGGATCAGCACGGGGTCACAGAGACCGGGTCAGCACGGGGTCACAGAGACCGGATCAACATGAGGACACGGAGACTGTGTCAGCACGGGGACAC
Organism: Chiloscyllium plagiosum; assembly: GCF_004010195.1. Lineage (NCBI taxonomy): Eukaryota > Metazoa > Chordata > Chondrichthyes > Orectolobiformes > Hemiscylliidae > Chiloscyllium > Chiloscyllium plagiosum. The sequence continues at coordinate 24,324,555 of NC_057749.1, forward strand.
AGAGACCAGGTCAGCACGGGGACACGGAGACCAGGTCACCACGGGGATACGGAGACCGGGTCAGCACGGGGACACAGAGACTGGGTCAGCACGGGGTCATGGAGACTGGGTCAACATGGGGTCATGGAGACCAGGTCAGCATCGTGTTGGACAGATTCCACATTTACCTTCAGTCAGGCGGGCCTTGCCACCAGTGGGCTGGCACAGAACCGTGGAGCAACCGACACATAGCACCACCGTCTGAGCATGGCTGAATACGGTTGTGATCTTGTAGCAGCCTATGAGAGAAACACACAAACACTGTCATTGCTCTGCTGCTACAGGAACACAGACACTGCTACAGGGGCACACAGACTGCTATAGGGGCACAGAGACTGCTACAGGGGCACAGAGACTGCTATAGGGGCACAGAGACTGCTACAGGGGCACTGAGACAGTTACAGGGCCACAGAGACTGCGACAGGAGCACAGAGACTGCTATAGGGGCACAGAGACTGCTACAAGGGCACAGAGACTGCTATAGAAGCACACAGACTGCTACAGGGCCACAGAGACTGCTATAGGGGCACAGAGACTGCTACAAGGGCACAGAGACTGCTATTGGGGCACAGAGACTGCTACAGGGGCACAGAGACTGCTATAGGGGCAGAGAGACTGCTACAAGAAAACAGAGACTGCTACAGGAACACAGAGACTGCTACAGGAACACAGAGACTGCTACAAGGGCACAGAGACTGCTACAAGGGCACAGAGACTGCTACAGGGGCACACAGACTGCAACAGGGCCACAGAGACTGCTGTAGGGGCACGGAGACTGCTACAGAGGCACAGACACTGCTGCAGGGCCACAGAGACTGCTACAGGGGCACTGAGACTGCTACAGGGGCACACAGACTGCAATAGGGGCACAGACACTGCTACAGCGGCACAGAGACTGCTACAGGAGAACAGGAACTGCTACAGGGCCACAGAGACTGCTACAGGGCCACAGAGACTGCTATAGGGGCACAGAGACTGCTACAGGTGTACTGAGACAGTTACAGGGGCACAGAGACTGCGACAGGAGCACAGAGACTGCTATAGGGGCACAGAGATGCTGCAGGAGCACACAGACTGCTATAGGGGCACAGAGACTGCGACATGAGCACAGAGACGGCTATGGGGGCACAGAGACTGCTACAGGGCCACAGAGATTGCTATAGGGGCACAGAGATTGCTATAGGGGCACAGAGACTGCTAAAGGTGCACAGAGACTGCTATAGGGGCACACAGACTGCTATAGGGGCACAGAGACTGCTACAGGGGCACAGAGACTGCTATAGGGGCACAGAGACTGCTATAGGGGCACAGAGACTGCTATAGGGGCACAGAGACTGCTACAGGGGCACAGAGACTGCTATAGGGGCAAAGAGACTGCTACAAGGGCACAGAGACTGCTACAGGGGCACACAGACTGCAACAGGGCCACAGAGACTGCTGTAGGGGCACAGAGACTGCTACAGGTGCACAGAGACTGCTATAGGGGCACACAGACTGCCATAGGGGCACAGAGACTGCTACAGGGGCACAGAGACTGCTATAGGGGCACAGAGACTGCTACAGGGGCACACAGACTGCTACAGGGGCACACAGACTGCTGTAGGGGCACGGAGACTGCTACAGAGGCACAGAGACTGCTACAGGGCCACAGAGACTGCTACAGGGGCACTGAGACTGCTACAGGGGCACTGAGACTGCTATAGGGGCACAGAGACTGCTACAAGGGCACAGAGACTGCTACAGGGGCACAAAGACTGCTACAGGAGCACAGACACTGCTACAGCGGCACAAAGACAGCTACAGGGCCACAGAGACTGCGACAGGAGTACAGAGACTGCTATAGGGGCACAGAGACTGCTACAGGAACACAGAGACTGCTACAGGAACACAGAGACTGCTATAGGGGCACAGAGACTGCTACAGGGGCACACAGACTGCAACAGGGCCACAGAGACTGCTGTAGGGGCACGGAGACAGTTACAGGGGCACAGAGACTGCTACAGGGGCACAGAGACTGCTACAGGGCCACAGAGACTGCTACAGGGGCACTGAGACTGCTACAGGGGCACTGAGACTGCTACAGGGGCACACAGACTACTACAGGGGCACAGAGACTACTATAGGGGCACAGAGACTGCTACAGGGGTACTGAGACAGTTACAGGGGCACAGAGACTGCTATAGGGGCACAGCGACTCCTACAGGGCCACAGAGATTGTTACAGGGCCACAGAGACTGCTACGGGGCCACAGAGACTGCTACAGGGCCACACGG
>NC_057749.1:24337085-24351909 GCF_004010195.1 Chiloscyllium plagiosum
ACTGCTACAGCGGCACAGAAGACTGCAAAGGGGCACAGACACTGCTACAGCGGCACAGAGACTGCTACAGGAGAACAGAGACTGCTACAGGGCCACAGAGACTGCTATAAGGGCACAGAGACTGCTATAAGGGCACAAAGACTGCTACAGGGGCACAAAGACTGCTACAGGGACACACAGAATGCTATAGGGGCACAGAGACTGCTACAGTGGTACTGAGACAGTTACAGGGGCACAGAGACAGTTACAGGGGCATAGAGACTGCGACAGGAGCACAGAGACTTCTATAGGGGCACTGAGATGCTGCAGGAGCACAGAGACTGCTACAGCGGCACAGAGACTGCTACAGGGGCACAGAGACTGCTACAGTGGCACAGAGACTGATACTGGGTCATGGAGACTGCTACAGGAACACAGAGACTGCTACAGGGGCACAGAGACTGCTACAGTGGCACAGAGACTGATACTGGGGCATGGAGACTGCTACAGGAACACAGAGACTGCTACAGGGGCACAGAGACTGATACTGGGGCATGGAGACTGCTACAGGAACACAGAGACTGCTACAGGGGCACAGAGACTGCTATAGGGGCACAGAAACTGCTACAGTGGCACAGAGACTGCTACAGGGGCTCGGAGACTGCTACAGTGGCACAGAGACAGTTACAGGGGCATAGAGACTGCGACAGGAGCACAGAGACTTCTATAGGGGCACAGAGATGCTGCAGGAGCACAGAGACTGCTATAGGGGCACGGAGACTGCTACAGGGCCACAGAGACTGCTATAGGGGCACAGAGACTACTACAGGGGCACAAAGACTACTACAGGAGCACAGAGACTGCTATAGGGGCACAGAGACTACTACAGGGGCACACAGACTGCTATAGGGGCACAGAACTGCTATAGGGGCACGGAGACTGCTATAGGGGCACAGAGACTGCTACAGGTGCACAGAGACTGCTACAGGGGCACAGAGACTGCTGTAGGGACACGGAGACTGCTATAGGAGCACAGAGACTGCTATAGCAGCACAGAGACTTCTACAGGGGCACACAGACTGCTATAGGGGCACAGAGACTGCTACAAGGGCACAGAGACTGCTACAGGGGCACAGAGACTGCTGTAGGGACACAGAGACTGCTGTAGGGACATGGAGACTGCTACAGGGGCACAGAGACTGCTACAGGGGCACAGAGACTGCTACAGCGGCACAGAGACTGCTACAGCGGCACAGAGACTGCGACAGGAGCACAGAGACTGCTACAGCGGCACAGAGACTGCTAGAGGGGCACAGAGACTGCTACAGGGGCACAGAGCAGAGACTGCTATAGGGGCACAGGGACTGCTATAGGGGCACAGAGACTGCTATAGGGGCACAGGGACTGCTATAGGGGCACAGAGACTGCTATAGGGGCACAGGGACTGCTATAGGGGCACAGAGACTGCTATAGGGGCACAGGGACTGCTATAGGGGCACAGAGACTGCTATAGGGGCACAGGGACTGCTATAGGGGCACAGAGAACTGCTATAGGGCACAGAGACTGCTATAGGGGCACAGAGACTGCTATAGGGGCACAGAGACTGCTACAGTGGCACAGAGACTGCTACAGGGGCTCGGAGACTGCTACAGTGGCACAGAGACTGCTTTAGAGGCACAGAGACTGCTATAGGGGCACAGGGACTGCTATAGGGGCACAGAGACTGCTATAGGGGCACAGAGACTGCTATAGGGGCACAGGGACTGCTATAGGGGCACAGGGACTGCTACAGTGGCACGGAGACTGCTACAGGGGCACAGAGACTGCTAATGGGGATAGACACTGCCAAAGGGGAAAGACACTGCTAAGGGGGACGGACTCTGCTAAGGGGGACGGACTCTGCTAAGGGGGACGGACTCTGCTAAGGGGGACGGACTCTGCTAAGGGGGAAAGACACTGCTAAAGGAGACAGATGCTGCTAAAGGGGAAAGACACAGCTAAAGGGGAAAGACACAGCTAAAGGGGACAGAGACTGCTAAAGGGGACAGAGACTGCTAAAGGGGACAGAGACTGCTAAAGGGGAAAGACGCTGCAAAAGGAGACATGCTGCTAAAGGGGAAAGACACAGCTAAAGGGGACAGAAACTGCTAAAGGGGACAGACACTGCTAAAGGGGAAAGACGCTTCTAAAGGAGACAGATGCTGCTAAAGGGGAAACACACAGCTAAAGGAGACAGGCGCTGCTAAAGGGGACAGACACTGCTAAAGGGGAAAGACGCTTCTAAAGGAGACAGATGCTGCTAAAGGTGAAAGACACAGCTAATGGGGACAGAGACTGCTAAAGGGGAAAGACACTGCTAAAGGGAACAGACGCTGCTAAAGGGAACAGACGCTGCTAAAGGGACAGACGCTGCTAAAGGGACAGACGCTGCTAAAGGGGAAAGATGCTGCTCAAGGGGACAGACGCTGCTAAAGGCACAGACGCTGCTAAAGGGACAGACACTGCTAAAGGGGACGAACACTGCTAAAGGAGACAGACACTGCTAAAGGGGACGAACACTGCTAAAGGAGACAGACACTGCTAAAGGAGATAGATGCTGCTATTGGGGACACAAGCTGCTAAAGGGGACAGACAGCTAAAGGGGAAAGTTGCTGCTAAAGTGGATAGATGCTGCTAAAGCAACAGACGCTGCTAAAGGGACTGACACTGCTAAAGGGAACAGACGCTGCTAAAGGGGACAGACACTGCTAAAGGGACAGACACTGCTAAAGGGGACGAACACTGCTAAAGGAGACAGACACTGCTAAAGGGGACAAACACTGCTAAAGGAGATAGACGCTGCCAAAGGGGACACAAGCTGCTAAAGAGAACAGACACTGCTAAAGGGGAAAGATGCTGCTAAAGGGGACAGACAGTGCTAAAGGGGACAGAGGGACATACACTGCTAAAGAGGATAGACACTGCTAAAGGGGATAGATACTACTAAAGGGGACAGACAGTGCTAAAGGGGACAGACAGTGCTAAAGGGGAAAGACGCTGTTAAAATGGACAGACACGGCTAAAGGGGAAAGACACAGCTAAAGAAGACAGATATCGCAAAATGGGATAGACACTGCTAAAGGGGATTGACACAGCTAAAGGACACAGACACTGCTAAAGGGGACAGACGCTGTTAAAGGGGACAGACACTGCTAAAGGGGATGGACACTGCTAAAGGGGACAGACATTGCTAAAGGGGATAGACACTGCTAAAAGGGATTGACACTGCTAAAGGATACAGACACTGCTAAAGGAGACAGACACTGCTAAAGGGAACAGACACTACTAAAGGGGATCGACACTGCTAAAGGATACAGACACTGCTAAAGGGGACAGTCACTGCTAAAGGGGACAGATGCTGTTAAAGGGGACAGACACTGCTAAAGGGGATGGACACTGATAAAGGGGACAGACAGTGCTAAAGGGGGACATACACGGCTAAAGGTGAAAGATGCTGCTAAAGGGGACAGACATTACTAAAGGGGACGAACACTGTTAAAGGGAGACAGACCACTGCTAAAGGAGACAGACAGTGCTAAAGGGGACAGACAGTGCTAAAGGGGGACAGACACTGCTAAAGGGGAAAGACGCTCCTAAAGGCGACAGACACTGCTAAAGGGGACAGACAGTGCTAACAGGGGCAGAGACTGCTAAAGGGGGACATACACCGCTAAAGGGGACGGTCACTGCTAAAGGAGATAGACACTGCTAATGGGGACAGACACTGCTAAAGGGGTCAGACACTGCTAAAGGAGATAGACACTGCTAATGGGGACAGACACTGCTAAAGGGGACAGACACTGCTAAAGAGGATAGACACTGCTAAAGGGGTCAGACACTGCTAAAGGAGATAGACACTGCTAATGGGGACAGACACTGCTAAAGGGGACGGTCACTGCTAAAGGAGATAGACACTGCTAAAGGGGTCAGACACTGCTAAAGGAGATAGACACTGCTAATGGGGACAGACACTGCTAAAGGGGACAGACACTGCTAAAGGGGATAGACACTGCTAAAGGATACAGACGCTGTTAAAGGGACTGACTCTGCTAAAGAGGGCAGACACTGCTAAAGAGGCACAGAGACTGCTGCCATCTCCTAGCAATTCGCACTAGTGCAGTCTTGCACTGAATTCAAAAGGTTGTGGGTTCAGAGGCTGATGTGTAAAATGCTGGGGCCTGCAGGATTGCTGCTGTGTTTCTGAATACTGAGGCCCTATCAACCCTCTCGTGTGGACGTATGGATTCTATTGCACTCTGTGGAAGAACAGCAAGCTTTTTGTCCTGGCCAATCCCTCCCCCAATCGCTGGAAACGGATGATCCAGACATTGCCAGTTTGCTGTCTGTGGGAGCTCGCTGTTCACAGGCCTGCTTGCTGCATGTCCTGAATTTGGAACGACGCTAACACTTCATTAACTGTAAAGTGATTTGGGGTGTCCTGCGGTTGTGAAAGCCATTCTTGTCTTTAATTCCTCGGGTCGTGGGCATTGCTGGCAAAGCCCTTTGAACTGAGCTGTTTGCTCGGGTCATTTCCGAGGGCAGTTCGGAGTCACATGCTGTGTGCCACAGACTAGTGGCTGGGTGAATTGGGTTGAATCTAAATTCTCTCATTAACAATAAAGGGTATCCGATACTTTATAAATCTAGCGTCCATTTCAGAAATGAATCAGCTAAAGTCCAGAGCTCTGAATTCGTCCAGAATTCTGTTCTTAAGATGAGATTCCCTACAGTGTGGAAACAGGCCCTTCGGCCCAACAAGTCCACACTGACCCTCCAAAGAGCAACCCACCCAGACTCATTTCCCTCTGATTAATGCACCTAATACTATGGACAATTTAGCACAGCCAATTCACCTGACCTGCACATCTTCGGAGGAAACCAGAGCACCCAGAGGAAAACCACGCAGAGAATGTGCAAACTCCACACAGACAGTCGCCTGAGGCTGGAATCAAACTCGGGTCCCTAGGCTGCAGTGCTAACCACTGAGCCACTATGCCATCCCTGTGAATCCATTTGGAGGGAAAGAGAAAAGGAAAAAGAGGTGAATCCTGCCCTTAATTTAATGTGATTTATCATAGTCGCATTTACCCAATTACAGTGAAAAGCTTTGTTTTGTGAACAGTACAAGCAGATCATAGCGAGCAAGATTATGCAGATCAAAGGGTGATTGGACAGAGTGAGGCAAAAAAGTTAAAGCGAGACAGGAGGTTCACAAAGCAAGATCAACATTAGATCTGAGGTTTGAGAGAAAATGTTATTAGTGATTTTTCCAGACTTAGAATTTAGGTGTAAAAGTGCAGAACGGTTTTAAGAAATGTGAGAACAAGATCTGCTGTAGACAGCAAGCGAAGAGTGGCCCAGTGTCAGCCATCTTGGACTGCTGCCTGTGCGTCCATAATAAGGAAGTTAAGCTCTCTTCAGTTATTTGGTTGCTATGGAGATCTTGACTAAGAATCTCAAGTGAAAGAATGCTGGAACTGCACGTGAGCTTCCAAAGATTGGATTGGTACTGAATATCGCACAGTGCTACCCACACCCACTCAGTTCTGAAGAAGGCTCACTGGAACCCAAAACGCTGATTCTGCTTTCTCTCCACAGATGCTGCCAGACCTGCAGAGTTTCTTCAGCAATTTCTATTGTTTGGGATTCCTGATGAAGGGCTTATGCCCGAAACGTCGATTCTCTTGCTCCTCGGATGCTGCCTGACCTGCTGCACTTTGATCACGATTCTGATTTCCAGCATCTGCAGTCCTCACTCTCTCCTAATTTCTATTGTTCTAACATACTTAGCTGACTTTCCAATCCAGGTTCCTGCTGAAGGGCGACTAATGTTTTGAATAATTCTTCATGTTATTAAACCAATCTGTTTCCTGTCAGGCCATCAAAAACATTGTGTGCCAATACAAAGAAAAGGCCATAAAAAAATCCTACAGAACTTCATACATTGACTAGATGTGATAAAATTGACATCTGTTGGTGTGAGGTAAACACTTCCCATCGTATTAATGATCAATAATGAAAGAAACCTTGTAATGGAGAGGATAGTGTCCCCACCTCCGAGACAAAACCTCAGGGTTTGGGTCCCACTCCAAGACTGGACGGCTAAGGATGTACTGATGTGAACAATCAAATTAGGAGAAGCAGGCCACTCAGCCCCTTATGCCTGCATTGCCATTTGATAGTATCATAGAATCCCTACAGTGTGGAGGACGGCCATTCGGCCCATCAGATCCACACTGACCCTCCAAAGAGCATCCTACCCAGATTGCACTTCCCCATTCCCTGTAACCCTGCATTCCCCATGGCTAATCCACCTAGCCTGACATCCCTGGAAACTCCCATGGCAGTTTAGCACGGCCAATTCGCCCTAATCTGTACATCTTTAGAGGAAACCAGAGTACCCAGAGGAAACCCACACTGACACGGGGAGAACGTGACGGATAATAATTCCCGAGTGAACGTTGACCTGTAGGACAAAGGAGCTTTTCCCTCCCTAGGGACACAGGAGGTTATTGGGAGTACCTGCTTGTTTCTAGTGGCTAGATTGTTATTATTTCATAGGTTTTGTTATTGCCCAGCGGGGTGGAATCCTCAGGGACAGTTTCATAGGGTTGTACCTTGACGACCACCGCTTTGGTTCCCAGACAGACTTCACCCAAATCCACGTGCTATATCTCTTTTATCCAGACTCTGTTTCCATTTAGTTACAGGTCCCTGTGACCAGACGCTCAACCGAAATGCATCTGACCCCCCAATCATTTAAAATAATCAGTTGTTGTTGTGTGAAAACTGCACCCTCAATACCAGTACCTAGCTAACTAATATCCACAAATCCACACAACACATTTGAGCTATTTATGTGCCTCTTTATCTCAATCCGGGGTGAAAGTCCACACGGTACATACTATCCCTGGCTGGTTCCTAATCACCAGGGCTGATTTAGGAGGACAATCGTGTTAACCTGGTTTAACGTCTTTGGAATTTACGAGGCTGAGAAGTGATCGGATCCAAGTGTTTAATCTGATGGGGCGGACACAGGGAAACTGTTACCTCTGAGGGAGGAAATCAAGAACAAACAGCCACAATCTTAAAATTACAGCATCTCTGTTCCAGATCGAAATCGGAGGAGGGGGGGAACGACAGCTGATCACACCAAGGGGATTGGAAATCTGAAACTCTCTCCCCTTAAAGGCTTGGGGTGTTAGTATTGGGATGTGCGGTAGGAGATTCAAGACTTAGCAACAGTTACTTGTTCAGTAAGGATATTAAAGGATATGGAGCTGATTAGCTCAGTTGACCGGATGGCTGGTTTGGGACTCTGACAATTCCCACACAGCTGATTACCATTAAGGTCCTGCCTTCTGAACCTTGCCTCCACCTTATGACCCTCAGGTCAAACCCACAACCAGTGGCCTCTCTCTAATAAGAGTGTGGGATCTTTGGGAGTATGGTGACTTTGCCTCAAGATTACTTGAGTACAGTAATATTGCCACATATGGCACCACCTTAGGGTCAAAAGTACTTCGGTACAAATTCTTAGTTGCAGATGTGCAAAAATTAATAAGTTAGAAAGTTCAGCACTGCAGTCTTCTTAGAATAAAAATAGAAAAATAAAGAAGGAAGGTTAAGAAGTTAAAGGGATATGGAGTAAAGATGGTAACCTGCTTGAGATATGGATTGCCCTCCTCAGGTTTTGTGGACACAGTGGGTAGTGTCCACACCTCTGGGGCTGAAGCTCTGCGTTCAAAGCCCACCTCAGGACATGATGGCCACAGAATGTACATCACAGCGCAACCAAACTAGTTGCTTATTAACCCTTTCGATTCAATCTGATGGTCAGAGAGAGCGCGAGAGAGAGACACCCCTGTCTATCCAGAACTGACGCAGCACAACAGCCTTCCCAGGTTCAGTGATTCGACCTGCAGGCTGTTGTCATTCTCAATCTGAGATACCATCACACACAGATTAGCCACGATCTAATGAGATGGTGGGACAGGTTTCTGGAGGGAAGAAGGCTCAATGGCTTGTTTCAGTTGTCACATGACTTCACTTTGAACAAGGATCTGACAGTCAGTTCAATGGAGGTGGACTGATCAAAACACATAGCTACAGAGTTGCACCTTCTTAACCCCTATAAATATCAGCCAATCATAATATTTCCACCAGACAAATTATGGCCAAAGCTTAACAACTTTGGTTACATCACTCACCACTTTAATTGAAAAAGGTACCTGAATATGTTAGATCCCCAACTATCCTGGTGCTGTTGATAGGTGACAGCCTAGTGGTATTATCACTAGACTATTAATGCAGAGACCCAGCTAATGTTCTGGAGAACCTGGGTTCAAATCCCACCATGGCAGATGGTGGAATTTGTATTCAATAAATATCTGGAATTAAGAGTCTAATGATGACCATGAAACCATTGTTGAATGTTGGAAACCATCTGGTTCACTAGAGATGTACAGCATGGAAACAGACCCTTTGGTCCAACTTGTCTATGCCAACCAGATATCCTAAATTCATCTAGCCCCTTTTGGCCCATATCTCTCCAAGCTGTTCCTACTCATATACCCATCCAGATGCCTTTTAAATGTTGTCATTGTGCCAGCCTCCACTACTTCCTCTGGCAGCTCATTCCATACACACACCACCCTCTGCATGAAAACATTGCATCTTAGATCTGTCTTAAATCTTTCCCTTCTCACCTTAAATCTATGCCCTCTAGTTTTAGACCTCCCGACCCCAGGCAAAAGACCTTGCCCACTTACTCAATCCATGCCCCTCATGAGTTTATACACCTCTATAAAGTCATCCCTCAGCCTCCAACACTCCAGGGAAAACAGCCCCGGCCTATCCAGCCTCTCCCTATAGCTCAAACCCTCCAACCCTGCAGACACCCTCGTCAATGTGAATCACATATTGACGAGATCACATCTGGAGAATTACATACAGATCTAGTTGTCATATTTTAAAAAGAATTCAAAGGCACCAAGGCAAAAAGAATTTGCATGATACTACCAAAAATGTGAGGTTATTCCCATAAGCAAACAGTGGACATGTAGGCGCTTTCTTTGTGGATAAAGATGAATATGTGACCGATAGAAATCGTTAAGGTTATAAGAGGTTGTGATTAGAACAAACATGGAATTGTTCCACTTGTTGAGAAGAACATAACTAGGTGGCATTAACATAAAATAGTTATTAATAAAGCAATAGAGAATTTAGGAAGGATAGAAAGGGGGGCAAGAGAGGAAGGGGAGTGGCATTTTTAGAGTCATAGAGATGTACAGAATGGAAACAGACCATTAGGTCCAACCCTTCCATGCCAACCAGATATCCCAACCCAATCTAGTCCCACCTGTCAGCACCCAGCCCATATCCCTCGAAACCCTCCCTATTCATATACCCATTGAAATGCCTTTTAAATGTTGCAATTGTACCAGCCTCCACCACAACCTCTGGCAACTCATTCCATACCTGTACCACCCTCTGGGTGAAAAAGTTGCCCCTTAGGTCTCTTTTATAGCTTTCCCCTCTCACCCTAAACCTATGCCCTCTAGTTCTGGACTCCCCCACCCCAGGGAAAAGACTTTGCTCATAATTTTGTAAACCTCTCCGGCCTATCACCCTCACCTTAACCTCCTTCCACCTATCGCATTCCCAACGCCCCTCCCCCAAGTCCCTCCTCCCTACCTTTTATCTCAACCTGCTTGGCACACCCTCCTCATTCCTGAAGAAGGGCTTATGTCCGAAACGTCGATTCTCCTTCTCCTTTGATGCTGCCTGACCTGCTGCGCTTTCCCACCAACAAGATCAGGCTCATTGGTCTATAGTTTCCTGGCTTGTCCTTACCATCCTTCTTAAACAGTGGCACCACGTTTGCCAGCCTCCAATCTTCCAGCACTTCACCTGTGACTATCAATGATACAAATATCTCAGCAAGAGGCCCAGCAATCACTTCTCTGGCTTCCCTCAGAGTTCTAGGGAACACCTGATCAGGTCCTGGGGATTTATCCACCTTTACCCATTTCAAGACATCCAGCACTTCCTCCTCTGTAATCTGGATATTTTGCAAGATGTCACCATTTATTTCCCTACAGTCTATATCTTCCATATCCTTTTCCACAGTAAATAGAGATGCAAAATATTCATTTAGTATCTCCCCAATTTTCTGCTTGATGTGAGATAGCATTACTGCTTTACTTAGGGAGGATATTCCTGGGAATACATCCAGGGACATTATTTGAGGGGAACTGAAAAATAAGATAGAGGGGCCCAGAAATCACTTCCCTGGCTTCCCGTAGGGTTCTTGGGTACACCTGGTCGGGTCCTGGGGATTTGTCTACCTTTATGCATTTTGGGACATCCAGCACTTCCTCCTCTGTAATGTGGACATTTTTCAAGATGTCACCGTCTATTTCCCTACATTCTATATCTTTCTTATCCTTTTCCACAGTAAACAGTATACAAAATACTCATTTAGTATCTCGCCCATCTCCTGCAGCTACACAAATAGGCTGCCTTGCTGATCTTTGAGGGGCCCTATTCTCTCCCTAGTTACCCTTTTGTCCTTAATGTATTTGTAAAAACTGTTTGGATTCTCCTTAATTCTATTTGCCAAAGCTATCTCATGTCCCCTTTTTGCCCTCTTGATTTCCTTCTTAAGTATACTCCTACTGCCCTTATACTCTTCTAAGGATTCATTCGATCTCTCCTGTCAATATCTGACATATGCTTCCTTCATTTTCTTAACCAAAACCTTAATTTCTCTAGTCATCCAACTTTCCCCACGCCTACCAGCCTTTCCTTTCACCCTAACAGGAATATACTGTCTCTGCACTCTCATTATCTCATTTCTGAAGGCTTCCCATTTTCCAGCTGTCCCCTTACCTGCGAATATCTGCCCCCGATCAGCTTTTGAAAAATGTTGCCTAATATCATCAAAATTGGCCTTTCTCCAATTTAGAACTTCAACTTTTAGATCCGGTCTATCCTTTTCCAACACTATTTTAAAACTAATAGAATTATGGTCACTGGCCCCAAAGTGCTCCCCCACTGACACCTCAGTCACCTGCCCTGCCTTATTTCCCAAGAGTAGGTCAAGTTTTGCCTTCTCTAGTAGGTACATCCACATACCGAATCAGAAAATGTTCTTGTACACACTTAACAAATTCCGTTGTTACAATACGGAATGGACTCAAAAACTCTTAACACTATGGCAGTCCCAGTCTATGTTTCGAAAATTAAAATCCTTCATCATAACCACCCTATTATTCTTATAGATAACTGAAATCTCCTTACAAATTTGTTTCTCAATTCCCCACTGACTATTAGGGGGTCTATAATACAATCCCAATAAGGTGATAGAATATCCTTTCGAAGGAAATCTGCCATCCTTACCTGGTCTGGCCTACATGTAGGAGGAAGTGAGAACGGCAGGCACTGGAAAGTGACTCCAAACCCACAACAATGTAGTTGACTCAAACTATTAGGGATGGGGTATAAACGTTAGTCATGGCCAAGTGCCATGAATGAATTAAAAAGGAAACATCCCTCAGTGTCAACCAGTTCTTCTTTCTGCCAATGGCTTTGGTGGCTTTGTGATGGTTGCTGGTGCTGCAAACCCAGAGGTGAGATTTCACACACATGTTCAGGTGATAGCTGATTAGTTGTGGCTTATCACCAGAAGAGACGACCATCCAAGCCAGCAGATTACATTCAGAAAACACCAGCTCATTCAGAATTGGAATGAGGAGACAGAAATGCAAGGAAGGAAGATCCATCCCACCCTGACACACACACACACACACACACACATACATTTCTACCCTACTGTTGTTACAATACGGAATGGACTCAAAAACTCTTAACATTTGCCTGTCCCTGTGTTTTGTTGTTTCCTGCTGTTTACCTATTATCTACTATCTATGTTACTTAACCATGTTAGCTGCCTGTATTGCTCACAAGACAAAGCTTTTCACTGTGCCTCGGTATACCAGAAAAGACGACCAGCAGATTACATTCAGAAAACACCAGCTCATTCAGAATTGGAATCAGGAGACAGAAATGCAAGGAAGGAAGATCCATCCCACCCTGACACACACACACACATACACACACACACACTTCTACCCTACTGTTGTTTTAATACGGAATGGACTCAAAAACTCTTAACATTTGGCTGTCCCTATGTTTTGTTGTTTACTGCTGTTTACCTATTATCTACTATCTATGCTACTTAACCATGTTAGCTGCCTGTATTGCTCACAAGACAAAGCTTTTCACTGTGCCTCGAGACACCTGACAATAAATTCAATTCAATTTACAAACCCTCCCCAACCCCCCCCCCAATACTGGTCATAGAGTGACACCCCGAGCTTACCTGGGCACTTGACGTCCATGAAGTAGGAGTTTGGGCTTTGAACCAAACGTTTTTTCTTGTGCCGCCTCCGCTCTGCTTCTGGAGACGGGTTTAACAAATCCTTCGCCAACTGCAATTTGTGAGAGGTAGGAACAGTCAGGTTAATCTCAATGACATAGCACGATGAATGGGGAGCGGGGGGGAAACAGTCACAGCAACAGAGATTGGGTGGAAAGATGCAGGAGGAGGTTGAACTGGTAACATATTCCAATATATATTATTTTCCAATAAATGCAAGGACTATTTTATGGGAACTCAATCATGCCTGAATTTTTCACTGAGAATATGATATTCTTGAGACAAAAACATTTCAGAACCTTGAGGATGTCCCAGAACATTTTACAGACAGCCCTTTTGAGATGCAGCTGCTGGTATTAGGTAGGAAACAGATGGGCTATTTACACACAGCCAGATCCCATGGATACCGATGTGCTCCTCAGCTTTTGTGAAGTCAGTTGAAGACAAATATTGACCGGGAGCTGAGGAGTCCCCCTGCTCCTGTTTGAACTAGAATGCCAGCACACACTTACACTTAACTCCCTGTGTTTAGATGGTCTTGTGATTGACAGTTCGTCAGTCTCCAACTTTCTCTCAATCTCACCCCCCCCAAAAAAATTGCTTACACAAATAACAAAGGAAAAGCAGACTACTCTGCTGCCATTCCACCCTCAACCCAATCCCACTGACTTGAC
This sequence comes from Chiloscyllium plagiosum, assembly GCF_004010195.1. Lineage (NCBI taxonomy): Eukaryota > Metazoa > Chordata > Chondrichthyes > Orectolobiformes > Hemiscylliidae > Chiloscyllium > Chiloscyllium plagiosum. The sequence goes on from NC_057749.1 coordinate 24,350,221, forward strand.
TCTCCATTTTGTGTCACCACGTGGACATCTTCCACCAGCAATGCCTACATATGATCACGGGTGACACTTGGTGAGATATCATCCCTCAATGAAAAAATGCGACATAAAGAACAAAGAACATGACAGCACAGGAACGGGCCCTTCGGTCCTCCAAGCCTGCGCTGATCCACATGCTCCATCTAAACCTGTCGCCTATTTTGTAAAGATCCATATCCCTCTGCTCCCTGCCCATTCATGTACCTGGGAGAAAGTGAGGACTGCAGATGTTGGAGACCAGTGTTGAAAAATGTGGTGCTGGAAAAACACAGCAGGCCAGGCAGCATCCGAGGAGCAGGAGAATCGACATTTCGGGCATAAGCCCTTCTTCAGGAATGGATACATTTTAAACGACTCTACCACCTCTGCAGTCCGGGCACCCACCACCCTCTGCGTAACTTCTCACGCATATCTCCCTTAAACTCTTCCCCTCTCACTTTGAACACAGGACTGATCAGAGGCATCTTCAGAATATTGTGATGGACAGACAGCTGAGTTGGACAAAGGCATATAAGTTCACCTCCTGACTATATGTCCCACCAGAGACAACTGCAGAGCGGGCACTACCACGTGGAAGAAGAAGACCTGGCAAAGTGCGTTTGAGAAGGACTTTGAAGAGCAGGGCACCACCCGAGTTGGAGTGACAGATACTGCAATGAACCTGTGCTACCCATTGTCCTGCATGGCACCTGAAGGACTGAGGCTCAGTAAGCCATCACGGGAGATGTCTAACTCTCCAGCTCTAGAGCTGGGAAACATGTTGAGCTTTGGCACAAACTGTGATGCCAAGTTTAATGAGCCTCATAGGATTATCAGCCTTGTGGTTACACAACACGGACAAACTTTTTACAATTATTTGTAGAAACTCTTCAAAAACCTCAACAACTGAAAGACATCAGCTCTCACTGCCCAAAAGTGACATTTATTGGCTAATAAACCCAGTGTCCGTGCTCCAATCCCTGGCAAATAGGCACAAGGCACCCACCTATTCATGATACCAGTATATTGATTCCACATCACATACTGATTTTAATTACTGCTTTGTGTAAGGTAAAGGGTTATTCACTGTTTGTTTGCCTTACATGCTACAACCCTGGGCCACTTGCCAATATTTCTCAGTTGTGATACTTAGTTAGATACTTAGTCAGTCCCAGCCGCATATAAATAAAACAGGTTAAGAAAGTCAGAGAGTGAGCTCACACTCAAAGCACCTCAGGTCTGAGTAAGGTTTTGCACGCGGACCAATCTTGAATTGAGTGTGAACTGACTCCAAAGTGTGACTTTTCCCCTCTGTGTTTCACTTTGCTCCACTATCAGTTCATACCCAGATTCCGAACCCCTGTTTATGCTCTAACTGCAAAGGAGACGTCACCACACTCACATGACAGCTGCACCTTTGATATAAATAGAATCATTGAAGTAATGGGCATGGTTTCCAAACAGTGGCTCCACACTCACACAGCCAGAGTTTGGCTTTGCACTCAGCAAGTGACTACCCAACTTCACCCAACAATGGCACCCATTCAAAGTGCATCTCTATATACACAGACAATCACTGATACACTCACACACACATATTCACACACCCCTACATATACACAGACACACACTGATACACACACACACATATCCACAGACACACACTGGTACACA
>NC_057749.1:24352027-24373113 GCF_004010195.1 Chiloscyllium plagiosum
ATCTATATTTCCACACATACACTGACACACACTGATACACTCACACACACATTTACACAGACACACTGATATACACGTATACACAGACACACACGCATATACACAGACACACACAAATATACTCACACCCACATATACATAGACAGATACACTCTCACCCATATATAGACAAATACACACAGATACACTTCCAACCACATATACAGACACTCCCACCCATATATTTACAAATGCACACATATATGTGCACATAAACACATACATACACATGCATATGCACACAGACACACGCACATACATATGTATATATTACACAGACATACACATGTATGTGTATATGCAGACACATATACACACATACACAAACATATACATGCATGCATATACAAACACATGAATGAATGATTTGTTAATTATCACTTGCATTTTACAGTGAACAATACAGTAAAATACAATGAAACGTTTCAACTGTCACCACAAGCCAGCGCCATTTTGAATAGTGTAAGAATAAAAAGGATAAAAGGTATGACTGAAAGAGAATCCTGAGCCCTAAGCCGACAATGACACCCGTGCCACCATCCCTCCTCCACCGCCTCACTGCCACCTGCACCGGACCCACCAAGGTAGCAGTCGCCACTCTTTAACTGCCATCTGTTCGCTGCTGGGCATATCTTGCCAACACTGATGCCAGGCCTGGTGCTGAACCCACATTCGGCCTGCGTTCAGGAGTCCTTGGTGTGGGTCTTCTGCAATCGGGAGTCCCTGGTCTGGGCCTACTACAGTCAGGAGTCCCTGGTCTGGGCCTGCTGCGATCAGGAATCCCTGGTCTGGGCCTGCTGCAATCAGGAATCCCTGGTCTGGGCCTGCTGCGATCAGGAGTCCCTGGTGTGGGCCTGCTACAATCAAGAGTCCCTAGTCCAGGCCATCGTTCACCATGAGCTTCGGCCGTCCTCCTCCAAGATGTCACCTTGCCAGTGCCGCCACCTGATAAAGCCATCACCAGCCCTGAACGCCGGGAGGGTGTCTCTGCTGCCACTGCCACGTCTAATCACCGGGAGGAGCAGCATCCACCACCTCTGACCACCAGCAGGAGCTGCCATTCCACGCATGGCCCAATCGAGATGCCATGCCGAGTTCACCGAATAACCTGGCACTAAAAGATCCAAAGAAAAGAAGAAAGAAAGAAAAAAGAGGGGAAAAAAAAAGACCAGAAGTAAGAATAAAGACAAAAGAAGAAAGCATGTGGGAATAGATGAGCCCAAGGGAACAGTCTGCTGCTCTGCCACCATCTTGAATCAAAGAATTACCCACAATGCACACCAACACATACACAGATACACATAAACACACACACACATACACATGCACATTTGTACATGCAAACACGTGCTCACACACACAGACACGGTTGAGGAATGTTCTCCTTGGTACAAAGGAGATTGAGGGAAGATTTGACAGAAGTGTGCAAGATTAAGACAGGCTCAGATAAGATTGAAGAAAAACTTCCCAATAACCTACCTTTGGGGCACAAATTCAGGTTTGGTGCGAAATATAATAGAGGGATGGGATGCAGAGATTTTACTCTGTGCGCAGTAATGAACTGGGAGTGGCTGCCTATCAGGGTGGTGGAAGCGGAGATGATGAATTAGTTTTGAAAGGGAATAAACTTGCAAAGCTACATGGATTGAACAAGAAAATGAAACAGATTGCATTGCTCCACTGAGAACCAGCATTGATTATGTGGGCCAAACAGCCTAATCTATTACATTGTCACTGGACTCCTCTCTTTAGTCTGAAGTTAAGTGAACTATGTGGACATTTAACAGTCAACCACATTGCTGTGGTCTGGAGTCACATGTAGGTGAGACCAAGTAAGGATGGCAGGTTTCCTTCCCTGAAGGATATTAGTGAACCAGATGGGTTTTTACAACAATAGAGATAGTCTCATAGTCATCTTTAATGAGAATAGCTTTTTAATTCCAGACTTGGAGTCATAGTCATAGAGATGTACAGCACAGAAACACACTCTTCAGTCCAACTCATCCATGCCGACCAGATATCCCAACACAATCTAGTCCCACCTGCCAGCACCCAGCCCATATTCTTCCAAACCCTTCCTATTCATATACCCATTCAGATGCCTTTTAAATATTGCATTTGTACCAGCCTCCACCACTTCTTCTGACAACTCATTCCATACACATAATACCCTCTGGTCCTTAGGTCTCTTTTATATCTTGCCTCTCTCACCCTAAACCTATGCCCTCTAGTTCTGGATTCCCCCACCCAGGGAATAAACTTTGTCTATTTATCCTATCCATGCCCCTCACGATTTTCTCAACATCTATAAAGTCACCCCTCAGATTCCAATGCTCCAGGGAAAACAGCCCCAGCCTGTTCAGCCTCTCCCTATAGCTCAAATCCTCCAACCCTGGCAACAGCCTTGTAAATCTTTTCTGAACCCTTTCAAGTTTCACAACATCCTTCCAATAGGAAGGAGACCGGAACTGCATGCAATATTCCAAGAGTGGCCTAACCAATGTCCTGTATAGCTGCAACAAGACCTCCCAACTCCTGTAATTGATTTTAAATTCCACAGATGGTAAGATTTGAACTTATTTGCCCAGAGTTTCAGCTGCTGGATTACTGCCTATTATCTCCCCTTAACATGGATGATCTAGGTACACCCCTCAGACTCCAATGCTCCAGGGAAAACAGCCCCAGCCTGTTCAACCTCTCCCTATAGCTCAAATCCTCCAACCCTGGCAACAGCCTTGTAAATCTTTTCTGAACCCTTTCAAGTTTCACAACATCCTTCCAATAGGAAGGAGACCGGAACTGCATGCAATATTCCAAGAGTGGCCTAACCAATGTCCTGTATAGCCGCAACAAGACCTCCCAACTCCTGTAATTGATTTTAAATTCCACAGATGGTAAGATTTGAACTTATTTGCCCAGAGTTTCAGCTGCTGGATTACTGCCTATTATCTCCCCTTAACATGGATGATCTAGGTAAGTGAAATGGACCTGCGGCAAATCCAATCCAAGAGGGATAGGATATCAAAGCCTGAAAATACCAGTCCAGGCTTTGCCCCAAATGTTGTAGGTCATGAGGTGTTGTCTTCAGTTGTTGATTTCCATGTTGCCAAGCTGCTGTTGTCACACATCGCCATGGTGACATGAGCGGGTGCAGAGACAATGTTACTGTTTATCACAGTCACTAGCTGGCAAACCCCAGTTGCGAGACAGATACAATGTGAGGGGACATGCTCACTAGCATCCTTTCTATAGAGCTTCGGTCATCCTATAAATTGGTTAGGCTAGCTCACTGCACAGTAAAGTTCCGAGACACACAACCAGATTCGAAACTGAGACTGTGTCTGAGACAGTGGAATCCCCTCCACTTGATAAGTACCTGAATAGTTAGGAACTTTGCCTTTTAAAGGACTGTGCCTTTGTCCTCCCTGAGATGTTCTTGCTGGGGGCTGATGGTTGTATAACCCTTTGCTATTGGGGAGATAATCAAAGGGAAAACAATGGGTGTCACGGTGGCTCAGTGGTTAGCACTGCTGCCTCACAGTGCCAGGGGCCCGGGTTCAATTCTACCCTCGGGTGACTGTCTGTGTGGAGTCTGCACGTTCTCTCTGTGTGGAGTTTGCACATTCTCTCTGTGTCTGCTTGGGTTTCCTGCCACAGTTTGCAGGTTAGCCAGATTGGCCGTGCTAAATTACCATAGTGTGCAGGCGAGGTGGATTAGTCATGGGAAGTACAGGGACAGCTCTGCAGAGAGTCAGTGCAGACTTGGTGGGCTGAATGGCCTCTTTCTACACTGTACAGTTTCTATGATAATGATGTCGTGGTGACATCACATCATTAATCCTAATGTCTTAGCCCATGCTCTGGGGACACCGGTGGAAATCCCGTGGCTGGAATTCAAATTCTATGAATAAATCCAGCTCATGTGACTTGAGATCCACAGGAATCTTGGTGAAGTCTGAAATGGCTAAGCAAGTTTGTCAGTTCAAGGGCAACTAGGGGTGGACAACAAATACTGGCACCCCATATAGGAGTAATGTTGGGCGGGCAAGTAGGGGAACAAATCCCTTTGCATCAAAAAAGTGCCATTTAACCCGGGTGGTCACATTCCCATGGATTCTCCTTTTCTCAGAAGGATGTGTGGGATCTTGCTGTGCCTTCCCACACACAGGGTGGTATTCCACCAAACAACTAATCAGTTGGGCCCTGGCCGCTCGGGGTGGCGGTTGGAGGGGGAAGGGAAGGTTCGGCATCCCGAGAAGGCGCTAATTAAATGCAAGTGCTGGGAGGGAAATACACTGCTCAAAATAACCCGAGCCTCGGTGTTTTGTGGAGGGAATGTTTTGGGGATTTTCAAAACCGGGAGGTCAAACTTACATTCCCGGGACAGAGTGGGTAGGCACTGCCTGTAAAATCGACAAGTGAGCGAAGGTTGGACAGGCAACCAGTTCAAGGGGCAGGCTTGAAACAGAAAATTCAGAAGGCATGCTGCATTTGGGTCGGTCTGTCTGCAGAGCTCAGTCAATGCTCAACAATCTTAAACTTCCCCCCTCTTCCCCCATCACTGATCGAGCAGTAAAGATGTTAAGGTGTCCCTATTTTGACGGTAGGCTGGCTGAACTGTTTTCTTGGGAGCTCTGTGCTGGGGGAGGAGGAGGAGAGAAAGTACCCCATACTGGATTTCAGTCCTTGTTTTGAAATCGAGAAGTCATCGCACTCTCCACAGATGTTAGCAGAGCCGCCGCTGAGTATTTCCAGCCTGTCTTGGCTCTATTTCACTTTCAGATCATCAGCGACCTCCAATGTTTTGCCTCTTGCACTGTTTAACTTTCGTTTTGACACGTGTTTACCAGTTCGGATTTGTTGGGGGAAGAGCGATGAGAAATGAGGAGGGGGGGGGGGTTGATGGGAATTTTGTCGTCCCCCCCCCCCAACACACAAACAAACAAACACAATCCTGCTCCACAAGCAGAAAGGAAATTATTGGCAATTCTCTGCGTGGGTTTAAGGGGAGGCCTGAGCTCCGTGTCAGTTTCAGTGTATCCGAGCCGCGCGCGTTACATTGTATCTGAAATGTATCGAGTGAAATGTAACAGGTACCAACTCACAGGCATGTTTCCCCCCGGAGAGGTCGGGTAGAATCAACTCCCCTCTTATCACGATCAGCAAGATCACAGGCCACACACAAACACACGCACACTGAGCCACCTCTGCCAGCCCAGAGAACTGATGTAAACGCGTGAAACTTCCGCTTCCTCTCGTCCAAAGCAGTGTTCCTAAAAGTGGGATCGACCCTGCCCACGTGTGATGGAAACACAAGTGAGGATTGCAAACTGAATCTTCACGAACTGGACTGAAAAATTGTGGTTGTCTCTGTCCCCGCTGGGTTAACACAGTGAAAACTACAGGCGTGCACCCGAGAAGTCTTTTATTGTATTGAACGATTTCCTTCTACAACATGAGTTACACAACCTTATGGTGGACGTTAGTTTGTGATTATAAGATTGGTTCGACGCAGAAACAGACCAGGACCACAGTACTGCAGATGCTGGAATCTGTACTGGAAACAACAAATGAACAGCGGTCAGACAGCATCACGTCCGATACAGAAACAGGCCATTCGGCCCAGCATGCCTGTGCCAACCACGATGCCATTCCAAATCAATTCCATCTGCCCGTGCATGTAAACTTCATGAACTAAACCAAAGATTTAAAAGGGATCTAAGGGACAACGTTTTCATGCAGAGGGTGGTGTGTATATGAAATGAGCTGCCAGAGGAAGTGGTGGAGGCTGATACAATTACAACATTTAAAAGGCATCTGATGGGTATATGAATAGGAAGAGTTTAGATGGATATGGGCCAAGTGCTGGCGAATGGGACTAGATTAGGTTGGGATATCTGGTCAGCATGGACAAGTTGGACTGAAGGGTCTGTTTCTCTGCTGTACATTTCTATGACTCAAATAGGGGTTTTAACCCGACCTCCACTGGGTTAACACAGTAAAAGTTACAGTGTGGACCAAAGAATTTTTTTTTTGCTTTAGGACTTTCTTGTTTAACAAAATCACATAACCTTGTGGTGGAAATTGGTTTGTGATTAACAGGACATTGAATAGTACAGCACAGAAACAGGCCATTTGGCCCACCATGTCTGTGCCAACCACAATGCCATTCTAAATTAATTCTATCTGCTTGTACATGGTTCATATCACTCTATTCCATGCCTTAACCTTTGTTAATTTATCTGCTTCTGTCATTTCCCTATATTCCAGGCCCATACCACCCTCTGTGTAAAACTTCCCTCACACATCTCCTTTAATTATTTTTCCCCCCTCGCCTTAAACCTGTGACCCCCTTGTATTTGACATTGCCACCCTGGGAAAAACAGAACTCCCAGGGTATATGATTAGGAAGGGTTTGGAGGGATATGAGTCGGGTGCTGGCGGGTGGGACTAGATTGGGTTGGGATATCTGATCGGCATGGACGAGTTGGGCCGAAGGACCGTGCTGCACATCTCTATGACTCTATAATTATTTACCCTATCCATGCCTCTTATAATTTTACATGCTTCCATCAAATTGACTCTCTGCCTGATTTTAAAAAAATGTTCTTGGATCAGTAAAGTCTCCAACCATTAATTTATGTTTGTTTGGAAAGAGTAGTCTGGAAAAAAAAATCAGGTTTATTACATTCAGGAATGCACTGAATGCACAGAATTATTACAGGGCCAGAGGAAGACCATTCAACTCATCAGTTGCAACTTAGTTTGTGTTAGTAGGAGAACATGGCTCAGGCAGTCGGTTAGATAGTTAAATGTTTCTGACAGACCACCAAACAGTGTACCCAAATCAATTTAAGGCTTTCCAAAGATGGGTCCCCAACTTAAAATTTTGGGGTTGTGAGATCAGAGGCAGAAATGGCCTGTGTGGAGCTCTGACTGAGTTACAACTGAATACCCTGCTCCAATAGGCCCTCAATCTCTCAGTTCTCTCCGAGAAGGTGTAACATAAATCAAGCCTGAAAGGAGAAAACAAAACAAAGTCATAGCGTCATGGAGATGTACAACACGGAAACAGACCCTTTGGTCCAACCCGTCCATGCCGACCAGATATCCCAATCCAATCTAGTCCCACCTGCCAGCACCCAGCCCATATCTCTCCAAACCCTTCCTATTCATATACCCGTCCAAATGCCACTTAAATGTTGCAATTATACCAGCCTCCACCACTTCCTTTGGCAGCTCATTTCTTACACGTACCACCCTCTGTGTGAAAAAGTTGCCCCTTAGGTCTCTTTTATATCTTTCCCCTCTCACCCTAAACCTATGCCCTCTAGTCCTGGACTCCCCGACCCCAGGGAAAAGACTTTGCCTATTTATCCTATTCATGCCCCTCATAATTTTGTAAACCTCTGTAAGGTCACCCCTCAGCCTCCAGCGCTCCAGGGAAAACAGCCCCAGCCTGTTCAGCCTCTCCCTATAGCTCAAATCCTCCAAGGGAAAAGTTTGGGAAGTGCCAAGGCAGTGGGAAAGTGATAATGTGGCTGGTCTAGTACAACATGGAAACCAACTCTTTGGACCAACGCGTCCATGCTGACCAGATATCCTAAATTAATCTAAATAAACCCTCCAATTGCTGATTCCGTCAGCTACTGAAATGGCTCTTACTAAAGTTGCAAGTGAGATCCTGTGTGACTGTGACAAAGGTAAACCGTTCCCCCTCTTCTTGTCTGTGCCTTTCATATGGTCACCACACCATCCTCCTCCATGGCCTCCCCAATGTTATTCAACAGTTTGGGACTGCACTCACCATGGTTAGATATCCAGTCATAACCAGATAATCACCTGCAAAGTTTCTCTTCACAAGCCCACACTGATACCTCTGGCATTTCCCAAAGGTCTATCCTAGGCTTTCTCCTATTTCTTATTTACCACATAGTCCTCTAAACCCTTCCTATTCATGTACCCATCCAAATGCTTTTTAAAAGCTGTAATTGTATCAGCCTCCACCACCTCCTCTGGCAGCCCGTTCTGTACACGCACTGTTGTGCATGTTGCACAAGTTGTTCCTTAGGTCCCCTTTAAATTTTGGACATCCCCCTATCCTGGGAATAAGACCTTGGCTATACATCCTATTCATGCCACTCATGATTTTTTTCAACCTCTGTAAGGTCACCCCTCAACCTCTGCTGCTCCAGCGAAAATAACTGCAAACTATTCAGGCTCTCCCTATAGCTCAAACCCTCCAATCCTGGCAGCATCCTTGTAAATCTTTCCAGAGTTCTGGGATAGTGCTCTCTGTGGGGAACAAGCACAGAGCACACTGGAGAAGCTCTGCAGCATCTGTGGAGAAAGACTCTTGGTCATACCAGTCTCAAAACATTAACTCTATTTCTCTCTCCATCGATACTGCCAGACATGCTGAGTTTCTCCTGCTTTCTCTGAGTGTGTCTCAGATTTCTAACATCCACAGCATCCTTTTGTTCAAATGCTCTGGGTACATGGGTTTGAATCTCACCGTGGCAGTTGAAGAAATTTGAATTCAATAAAAGGTTAGCCCTATGATGACCATGTCACCACTGATGATTGTTGTAAAATCTCATCTGGTTTACTAATGGCCTTTAGACAAGAAAACCTACCACCCTCACCTTGACTATGTGTGACTCCAAACTCGACAGTAATGTGTTTGACTATTAATTGCCCCCGAGACGGGTAATAAATGCCAGAGATGTCATAATGAATTAAACATAAGATCAAATGTTGGAGATGCAGTATCTGCTAAGTCTCCTATTTTGCTTTCTCCTACCTGCCCTGATTCCCAATACAATACTTCCAAAAATATTCATTCCTGACTCCGACATCAACTCCGTCTACCATCTCCTTTTCCTCTCCAAAGTCATTGTAACTCCCATTCTCATTAATTAAAACTATGCCCATCTTTCCCACAACTCCATGTTTGAATTGTTACGGACCAGACCAGATCAGACGAGTTCCTCTCAAAATATTTTAAGATGCTAACATTTTCTTATTTAAAAGGTAGATGTGAAGGGCCATAATCCCGATGTGATGCGACTGGTCAAACGCCTCAATGTTAAGCAGAACACAATTTATTTAAACATTGTAGTTAAAATACAAACAAAGGAAAGAGAAATTTAGAATAATTTAACTCTATTGGAAAATTTATCTGAATAATAGATACAGTAACTACTACTAATGCACTGTTCCAATATAGTAACATCCCATAAACCCACCTCTTGGCAAAAATTCAGACACAGATTCTCACATGCAGTTCCCCAATTCAGAAAGGAAATAAAAACATCAAGAGAAAATTCGGAGAACGTAGCAACCAGGAGATATTCACTGAAGCTTCCGACTCTTTTGAAAGCCCAAAAGCTTCTTATGTTACTCAAAAATCCTGATCTGTAAGAGTTGGCCAGGCTGTTAAACAAAGCCCTGAGGCCTCACAAGTTGTTTCTACAAGTGGTCTGGTAGCCAGCTTGTCATCTCCACCTTACAACCTCGCTTCATTAAAAAATGGACAAAATAACCTGTTAAAGTGACGGCATCATCACAGAATCCTTCCAATTGCTGATTCCGTCGTGTACTGAAATGACTCTTACCAAAGTTGCATCCTACGTGACTGTGACAAAGGTACACCTTCCCCCCTCTTCTTGTCTGTGCCTTTCATATGGTCACCACACCATCCTCTTCTATGGCCTCCCCAATGTTATTCAACAGTTTGGGACTGCACTCACCATGGTTAGATATCCAGTCATAACCAGATAATCACTTGCAAAGTTTCTCTTCACAAGCCCACACTGATACCTCTGGCATTTCCCAAAGGTCTATCCTAGGCTTCCTCCTATTTCTTATTTACATGTCTCTTTCACTACATTATCTGAAATCATGGTGTTTGATTCTACGTATACACAGCTGAGACACAGCTCTACCTCATCACATCTACCTTCCCATGCATTAGCTTTTATTTGACAAACAGCCTGTCTGATACCTCGCACTGGGTCGGCTGAAATTCCCTCCAACAAAATGTTTGAGAAGATTGAAGACATTGCCTTCCATTCCTGTCACAAGCTTCATTCCTGATCCACTACCTCCATCCCTTTCCCGAGCAGCTATCTGCAGCTGAACCAGAGTCTATGGAAGACTGGTTTCTAATTCTTCCTAAGGTGAACTTCCAATCAACCAATACTCCATTGCCAAGACCACGTTTCTTTATTAATTTATTAATTTTTGGTTCAACTAGTCCATGCCAAAATTAATCCTAAACGAAACTAGTCCCAACTGTCTGCTGGCCTATATCCCTCCAAAACTTTCCAACTCATGTACTTGTCCAAATGTTTTTTAAAGGTTGTAATTGTTCCCATATCCATCAGGAAGTTCTTTCAATACGTGAGACCACCCTCTGTGTAAAAAAATTTGTCCCTTGTGTCTTTTATAAATCCTCTCAACTTTAAAACGTGCCCTCTCATCTTGAAATCTACCATCCTTGGGAAAAGACAACTACCATTAGTTCTGGCTACACTCTCCATTATTTTATAAACTTCTATCAGGTCGCCTCTCATCCCTCTATGTTCCAGTGAAAAAAGTTCCAGGCTGTCTAGCCTTTTTTTGTAACTCAAACCTTCCATACCCCACAACGTCCTGGTAAATTTCTTCTGAACCCTCTCCAGCTTAATAATTTCCTTCCTATACAGAGCGACCAGAACTGGACACAGTATTCCAGAAAAGGCCTCACCAATGCCCTCTACAGCTCAACATGACATCCCAACTCCACTACGCAAATGGGTTCTGATTTAAGAAAAGGAGTAATTGCATTGTTGGCAGTTCAGAAGATGTTTACTAGCTTGGTACCTGGAATGAGCGGTAATATGAGAATACCTGGAAAGGTTAAACTTGTTTCCGTTGCAGTTTAGAATAGTGAGGGGTGACTGGACTGAAATGTGTACTGAACAGACTTGACAAGGTAGATGTAAAAATGACGTTTCCTCTTGGTGAGTGAGTCCAAAACCAGGAGAAATTGTTCTAAAATCAGTGGTTGTCTTTTAGGACTGAGATGAGGAGCATTTGTTTTCTCAGATGGCTGTGCAAATTGGGAACTGTCTGAAGGTGGTGAAACAGGGCAATTGAATTTTTTAGTATTTGTTCAAGGGATGTAGCATCACTTGCCCATTCCTAATTGCCCTGAGGATGATAGTCCTGTTGAACTGCCCTCTTGAAATGCTGCAGTCTTTGGAATGTAGGAACACCCTAATGCTGTGTAAGTTCTACTCAACAATTTAAACTCAAATCTGAAGATTGTTTATTTGAGACTTTTAAACAATACACCAACAAGAGACAATCTGGTGCTGTAACTCAGGAAACCTCACTCCAGTTATAAATAATATTTATTAAAGCAGGACCGTGACTTAATTGTGACGCTCAGATGCCTGCCTTCTGGTTCAATTTGAAGCATGAGCTGACACTTGGTGTCAAGTCGCTTCCACAACATTAACTCTTTCCAAGCCACAGCCTACAGCAGGATCAGTAACGTCAGGGTTCAAGTCCTACCTGCTCTAGAAGTCTATAATAACATCTGTGAACAAGTTTTTTTTTAGAAAATACACATCCCTCTTTATTGAAGACTCTTGTAGTGCAGTGTTAGTGTCCTTGCCTTTGAGACAGGAGATATGGATTCAAGCCTTATCAGCCCTAGAGATCTGTAAATAACATCCCCTGAACAGGTTGATCAGGAAATAACTACAGCATAATCAAATTACATAATTACATTTGATTGGTAGGCAGTGGTTGCTGCTTATTGATTTAAGAGACACGTTGTCAATCTCTAGTTGGTGTCTAAGGGTGATGGACCTTTACTGATGTCACCTCACACTAGCTGGTGCATTAAGTCGTCAATTATCAATGGGCCCATCCTCTTCACTATGGTCTCTTTACAATCTCCTTATGACTTTTCAATCATTTGAGATGTTCTTTGTTTTATAAAAAAGGTGCATATGGTCAGGAAATAATGATTGATACTTTTGAGCTTATGCCTCAGTTCTCATTTAATTGATGAATTCCCATTAAAACAGGCACTTACTTATCACTGACCACTTGCTCCCCTTTAGCCTTTTGCTAATTTTTCTTCCCCTGTGCAGTGTTTGAATGCTGGACAGAGTTTCTCTTTTTTTAAAAGCAAAAGATATAGTGTAAAACGTTGCTCATAATCCCAAAACTATATGAAACTCACACAGAAGATCCCTGAAATAACTGAATAGAGGCTGATATCCCATCATAATTACTCTTGATGTACATGTACATTGGCTGTGGCCAGCCAGCTTGGAGTTAGTCCCTGAAGTGAGGAGATTCTGCATCTCCTGTTCATTTTTTTCTTCTTTTTACTTTTTTTTTAACAAACCCTCTGACATTCCTGTTTTTTTTTAAACCCCCCCACACTACCGCCTAACTGCGGTCGTGCTTATTTTTTTCCCCAGCACCCATGTTGTGTGTGTGCAGGTGTGAGACACAGTAAATCCATAGCTAGCTCACAGCACCATTACTGAAACCAGTTTTATATTCCAGGTTTAGCTATTGAGTTCTGTCAACTGCCATGGTGGGATTTGAACTTGGATCCCCAGGCCATTAGTCTGTGCATTTGGATTACTACTCCAGTGACATGACCACGACACCACCATCTCCCCGCATCTCCTGTTCATTTTTTTCTTTTTTTTCTTTTTATTCCCACACTACCGCCTAACTGTGGTAGTGCTTATTTTTTCCCCCAGCACCCATGGTGTGTGTGTGCAGGTGTGAGACACAGTGAGAGACACAAGGTGCACGAATCTTTATTCAATTTCTACCACCAGGAAGATAGGAAAACACCTGAGTGGCCAGTGACAAGCACTGCCCTTCACAAAAGGCAATGCTGTGTGAACAGTGAAGGGGAGGGTAGGGACTAAATCAAACTAGAGTTGGAGGGGGAAATAATGCACTCCACCCCCTGCGGTGCCCACCTCTCCCTGAACAACTCCAGGGTGTTGGTGGACACCGCGTGCTCCTTCTCCAAGGACACCCGGGCCCTTACGTAGCCACGGAAGAGGGGCAGGCAGTCGGCCCTAATGACCCCCTCCACGGCCCGCTGCCTGGACCTTCTCCTGTTCATTTTTTTTTTCTCTTTTTTCTTTTTTTCCTCTCTTTTTTACCCCCACACTACCACCTAAGTGCAGTAGTGCTTATTTTTTTCCCCAGCACCCATGGTGGGTGGACACCGCGTGCTCCTTCTCCAAGGACACCCGGGCCCTAACGTAACCACGGAAGAGGGGCAGGCAGTCGGCCCTAATGACCCCCTCCACAGCCCGCTGCCTGGACCTTCTCCTGTTCATTTTTTTTTCATTTGGTTTTTTTTAGTTTTTTTTTCTTTTTTTTCCACACTACCACCTAAGTGCGGTAGTGCTTATTTTTTTTTCCCCAGCACCTATGGTGTGTGTGTGCAGGTGTAAGACACAGTGAAAGACACAAAGTGCACGAATCTTTATTCAAATTCCACCACTAGGAAGAAAGGAAAACACCCGGGTGGCCAGTGACAAACACTGCCCTTCACATCAGAGGGCAGTGCTGTGTGATCAAAACAGTGAGGGGGAGCCTTCTCCTGTTCATATCTGTCAGCCAGGGCTCCCTGATTTGCCCAGGTTAACAACCCCAATCAAGGATTTCATAGTTGATGAGATCTACCTGGTTCCAATCCCAAAGTACAAATCTAAGCAAATTGTTACACAGGATGTAAAAAGGGTGAAAAATTGAAATAAAAAAAGAGTAAAAGAGTTAAATATTCTTCACTATGTAGTCTTGAGTGATGCAACACCAGGTTAGAGTCCAATAGGTTTAATTGGAAGCACTAGCTTTTGGAGCACTGCCCCTTCAAACCATTTGATGAAGGAGCGGCGCTCTGAAATCTCGTGCTTTCAATTAAACCTATTGGACTATAACCTGGTTTTGTGTGATTTTTAACTTTGTTCACCTCAGTCCAACACTGGCATCTCCAAGTCTTGAGTGATGGAATTCTAAAGGATTATACAATTACAAAATTGTTACAAAGTTAACTCTAATGTAGATATATAAAAAGGACTTCGGGGTCCTTGTCAATAAGTCACTGAAGACTAGCATGCAGGTGCAAACCATTAGGAAGGCTAATGAGATGTTAGTTTTTATTGTGAGGAGATTTGGTTACAGGAACAGTGAGGTTTTGCTATAAGTGTATAGGAGCTTAGTTAGACTGCACTGGAATACTGTGTGCAGTTTCGGAATCCTTATTTGCTAAACCATTTCAGAATAAACAACATTTCTGTTTGAGTCTAGAGTTACATGTAGGCAAACCAGGTAAGGATGGCAGATGTCCTTCCCTAGTAAATCAGATGGATTTTTATGGTAGTGGTTATGGTCACCATTACTGAGACTACCTTCCAATTCAAGACATAATTTGTTTAATTTAAGTTCCACGAGTTGCTTTGGTAAGGTTTGAACCCATGTGCCTAGGGTATTAATCTCAGGCCCAAGATTAGTTAGCCCCATTTGGTTGATTGAGTTTGATGAAGAAAGTTGGGGAGGGTCGGTGACAGGTACTAGTATGGATCTATTGGACCGAATGGCCTATTTCTGTGTTGTAAACACTTGGTACTTTCTAATCTCTGCACTCTTGACAATTCTGGCCTCTGATATAATCCTAATTTAGATGGCAACACCATTGTCAGAAAATGAGAGCTTCCTAAGTATTTTCCCTCAGTGATCCCAAATTGAGATTTGAAAATTGTTGTTGTATAAAATTGTTGTTTTTGAAAACTGTTGTGGGCACTCAGTGAGCTTTGGGATAGGGGTGAGGAGTGGAAGATCTGTGGAAGCAGTTTGGATGGGGCGTTCACTATAGATGCATTGAAGCCTGTGACCCTTTTGGAGGGTCTGACCTTATGTAACTCCCTCCCTAAACCTGTCTGCTTGATACCTCTCTCTCTCTCTCACACACACACACACACTCTCTCTCATCTCCTTTAAGCCAAACATCAAAACCCAGCTATTTCACTCAGTTTTTGGTCATCTCCCCCACATCTTCTTATGTGGTCTGCTGACAAATTTTGTTTCATAATGTGATGTGACTCGGGACATGATATTGTGTGATAGCTGCTGGTGAAGAATTTCTATGAAGATGGAGATGATTACAGAGGTTAAGATGGGCGATCTTGGTGATGAAGTGCTAATATTATTTGCTGGACTGTGTCACCAAAGTGCACTTTTTGAGCAATGTGCTCGAATTAAACCTGTATCCAGCAATTGGCAGGTTCTCCCAATAACAGTGACACAGGGTCAGAACTTCAAGTAGAGTGGGTGAACATTATTATCTCCTTCACAGCTCAAAGTTCTCTTTGCCTGTGAAGACCATTATTGAAGATCGGTGTGTGATGATACTGTGGCTTTAAGAGCTATTTTATCCTGGTTCTTTTCAAAGAAAGGTTGTTAAGTCAGAGGTGGTGAGCAGTCGATGAAAACTGCAAGAGTAAACAGCTTGTGAGGCCTTGGGTTTTATTTTAAAGTTGGAACAATAGAAGCAGCCTGGCTGGGTGTGGCCAGCTCTCACAGACCAGGATTTCATCTGTTTTTCTTTTAGTTTTTAGCTTTATCTTTAAGCAGTTGCTGTTGTGAGCTTGAAAGAAGTAGAAACTATATTTTCCCTCTATCAGTTACAGCCAGAAGCTGGGAGTTTCTCCTTGCTGCCGGGTTACCTAGCCTAAACCTATTTGTCTGAATTTGCCTTTTTGCCCAAAGGGTGTGTTTGTGGGATGTTACTATATTGGAACAGCTAATTAGTAATAGGTATGTCATCTATTATTCTGTTTGGTTTTCCAATAGAATTAAGATTTTCTCAATGCCTCTTTCTTTGGTTGTATTTTATCTGCAATGTTTATCTAAGTTGTGTTTGTTTAACATTGAGTAGTTTGATCAGTTGCATTGTATTAAAATAAGAAAAAGTTCGGGTTTAGGCTGCTTCAAATATTTTGATGGGTCTGGTCTAGTCTGGTCCTTAAGAGATGTTATCACTTACTGTCCACCTACTTGGTCAATGTGAACTCTGGCAGAGTTTTATTGGATTGCTTGTGTGAAATACCTGTAGTGTATTGTGGAGAGAGGGAACTCTGTGCTTCAAGGGGCTTGGTGCTCTTTTCCCAGAGTTCCTCACAAGGCTCCACTGAGGAAAACAGAAGAGAGCAGAAAGTGAGGACTGCAGATGCTGGAGATCAGAGTCAAAAAGTGTGGTGCTGGAAAAGCACAGCTGGTGAGGCAGCATCCGAGGAACAGGAGAGTCGACGTTTTGAGCATCAGCTCTTCATCTGGAATGTGAGCGGGGCCAAGGGGGCTGAGAGATAAATGGGAGTGAGGTGGGGCTGGGGGGAAGGTAGCTGGGAAGGTGATAGTTAGATGAAGGTGGGGTGTGATGGTGATAGGTCAGAGAGGAGAGTGGAGTGGATAGGCGGCAAGGAAGATGGACAGTAGGACAGTTCAAGAGGGCAGTGCCGAGTTGGAGGGTTGTATCTGGGATAAGGTGGAGGAAGGGGAAATGAGGAAACTGGTGAAATCTACTTTGATCCCGTATGGTTGGAGGGTCCCAAGGCAGGTGGCTTGGATTTGGTTGTGGAGGAAACTTGCATGTCCTTGGTGGAGTGGGAGGGGGAGTTAAAGTGTTCGGCCACAGGGTGGTGGGGTTGTTTGGTGTGTGTATCCAAGAAATGTTCTCTGAAATGATCCACAAGTTGGCATCCTGTTTCCCCAGTGTACAGGAGACTAGATCGAGAGCAACGGACACAGTAGATGAGGTGTTTGGTTGTGCAGGGGAAGGTGCTGGGAGTGGAGGGTGGGTTGGTGGGGGGGTATGTACCTAATGAGGGAGTTGCAGAGGGAATGACCTCTGAGGAATGCTGAAAGGGGTGGGGAGGAAAAAACAGAAGAGAGACCCAGCATGGTTCAGTGTAAACTCTCCTTAATCCTGTGAGACATAGAACACAGAACATCGAACAGTCCAGCACAGTACATGCTCTTCAACCCTTGGTGTTGTGCCAACCTTTTATCCTACCCAAAGATCAGACTAACCTACATACCCTTCATTTTACTATCATCCATTTGCTGATCCAAGAATCGCTTAATTGTCCCTAACGTATGTGACTCCATCACCACCGCTGGCAGTGCATTCCTTGCACCCACCACTCTCTGTGTAATAAACCTACCTCTGACATCTCCCCTAAACCTTCCACCAATCACCTTAAAATTATGCCCCCTTGTGATAGCCATTTCTGCCCTGGGAAAAGGTCTCTGGCTATCCACTCTATCTGTTCCTCTCATCATCTTGTACGCCTCTATCAAGTAACCCCTCATCCTTCTTCACTCCAATGAGAAAAGCCCTAGCTTCCTCAACCTTTCTTCATACCCTCCAGTCCAGGCAGCATCCTGGCAAATCTCCCAATGGACCCTCTCTAAAGCTTCCACATCTTTCCTATAATGAGGTGACCAGAACTGAACATAATATTCCAAGTGTGGTCTAACCAGGACTTTATAGAGCTACAGCATAACCTTGTGGCTTTTAAACTCAATCCTCCTACTAATGAAAGCCAACACACCATACGCCTTCTTAACAACCCTGTCAACTTGAGTGGCAAATTTGATGGATCTATGGACATGGACCCCGAGATCCCTCTGTTTCTCCAGACTGCCAAGAATCCTGTCTCTAACCCTGTAATTTGCATTCAAATTCAAACTTCCAAAACGAATCTCTTCACACTTTTCCAGGTTGAACTCCATCAGCCTAGCTCTGCATCCTGTCTCTGTCCCGTTGCAACCTACAACAGCCCTCCACAACTCCACCAACCTTTGTGTTATCGGCAAACTTACTAACCTACCCTTCTACTTCTTCATCCAAGTCATTTATAAAAATCACAAAGAGCAAGAGATCCCAGAACTGATCTCCAGGCTGAATACCTTCCATCTACTACCATCCCTTGTCTTCTATGGGCCAGTCAATTCTGTATCCACCCAGCCAGTTTTCCCTGTATCCCATACCTCCTTACTTTATGAATGAGCCTACCCATGGGGAACTTTACCAAACAGACAGCCAATAATATCTAGCATTTATCATTGCATCTTTAAGGGGCTCAATCTTTAAGGACTCTATGCATACAATGTTGAGCCTCTGCCTGTCTGAATTGAATTGAATTTATTGTCACAGGTACCGAAGCGCAGTGAAAAGCTTTGTCTTGTGAGCAATACAGGCAGATCCCAGAGTTAAGTAGCATAGATTAGTAAATAATAGGTAAACAGCAGCAAGAACAAAAACACAGGTAAAGGCGAATGTTAAGAGTTTGTGAGTCCATTCAGTATTCTAACAACAGTAGGTTAGAAACTGTTGTGAAACCGGCTGGTGCATGTGTTCAGGCTTCTGTACCTCCTCCCCGATGGTAGAGGTTGTAGAAAAGCATTGCCAGGGTGGGATGGATCTTTGAGAATGCTGGCAGCCTTTCCTTGACAACGGGCCTGGTAGATGGATTCTGTAGATGGGAGGTTGGCCTTTGTGATTGTCTGGGCCGAGCTCACCACTCTCTGTAACCGTCTCCGATCTTGAATGGTACAGTTGCCATACCAGGTAGTGATACATCCAGACAGAATGCTCTCAATGACGCACCAATAAAAGTTGGCAAGGGCATTCGCTGTCATGCCAAATTTCCTCAGCTGCCTGAGGATAAAGAGACGTCGTTGGGCCTTTGTAACCAGTGCGTCCATGTGACGAGTCCAAGAAAGCTTGTTGTGGATGACCACTGCCAGGAGCTTGACACTCTCCACTTGTTCCACCTCTGTGCTGTTAATGTGTGTGGGGGCGGAGGGGCATGAGTAACATCCCGCCAAATATTAATAATGAGTTCC
Organism: Chiloscyllium plagiosum; assembly: GCF_004010195.1. NCBI lineage: Eukaryota > Metazoa > Chordata > Chondrichthyes > Orectolobiformes > Hemiscylliidae > Chiloscyllium > Chiloscyllium plagiosum. The sequence goes on from NC_057749.1 coordinate 24,371,012, forward strand.
TTGGCTTTGCCGGCATGGAGAGCTAGCTTGTTCTCAGTGTGTCATTTTTCCAGGTCTTCAACCTCCCATCTGTCGTCTGTTTTATTGCCATCTGAGATTTGACAGACTATGGTGGTATCATCAACGAACTTGTAACTCGCGTTAGTCTGGTATTTGGCGATGCAGTTTTGGGTATACAGTGAGAACAGTAGGGGGCTGAGTATGCACCCCTGGGGGGCTCCAGTGTTAAGTGTTATTGACAATGAAATATTGTCCCCAATCTTCACTAATTGTGGCCTGTGGGTCAGGAAACTGAGGAACCAGGTGCAGAGAGTGGGGCTTCGTCCGAGATCACTAACTTTAGTAATCAGCCTGTTAGTCTACTGTAGGTCTGCAAGCTGCACACTTGGAAATCAGTTGCTTTGCTGTAATGTCTGCTTTGTAACTTAGACAATATGTTTTATTATTTTATACAAATTAACCCACAGAGCTAATCATTCTCTGACGAGTGGCTGATTATTAAATCATTACCATTAACATCTCATTCATGCAGCACTTTAATGTAAATTAGCGTCGCAAGCTGCTTTACTGACTTGTATTCAGGCACAAATGAGCCAAGGTGATGGATACCTGGACAGGGTGGCTGCTGGAGAGGACTCCAGAGCTGGAGATGATCCGCTCCATCCATTTCTTTTCTTTTTTTCTCACTTCTTTTGCGTTTCTTCCCTTTCTCTATCCACCCCACATCCTTGGTGGCACCAGCGATGTCCAGGGTGAAAGCCAGAGTGAACTCCCAGCCTTAGTGTGGACTCAAACTCCCGGCCTCAGTGTGGACTCGGACTCCCGGCCTCAGTGTGGACTCGGACTCCCAGCCTCAGTGTGGACTCAAACTCCCGGCCTCAGCGTGGACTCAAACACCCGGCCTCAGTGGGAACTCGGACTCCCGGCCTCAGTGTGAACTCAAACTCCCGGCCTCAGTGTGGACTCGGACTCCCGGCCTCAGTGTGAACTCAAACTCCCGGCCTCAGTGTGGACTCAAACTCCCAGCCTCAGTGTGGACTCGGACTTCCGGCCTCAGTGTGGACTCAAATTCCTAGTCTCAGTGTGAACTCAAACTCCCAGCCTCAGTATGGACTTGGACACCCAGCCTCAGTGTGGACTCAAACTCCCGGCCTCAGTGTGGACTCGATCTCCCGGCCTCAGTGTGGACTCAAATTCCTGGCCTCAGTGTGAACTCAAACTCCCAGCCTCAGTGTGGACTCAAACACCCGGCCTCAGTATGGACTCGGACTCCCGGCCTCGGTGTGGACTCGGACTCCCGGCCTCGGCATGAACTCAAACTCCCAGCCTCAGTGTGGACTCAAATTCCTGGCCTCAGTGTGAACTCAAACCCCCGGCCTCAGTGTGGACTCAAACTCCCGGCCTCAGTATGGACTCGGACTCCCAGCCTCAGTGTGGACTCAAACTCCCGGCCTCAGTATGGACTCGGACTCCCGTCCTCGGTGTGGACTTGAACTCCCAGCCTCAGTCTGGACTCAAACTCCCGGCCTCAGTGTGGGACTCAAACTCCCGGCCTCAATGTGGGACTCAAACTCCTGGCCTCAGTGTGGACTCAAACTCCTGCCCTCAGTGTGGGACCCAAACTCCCGGCCTCAGCGAGGACTCAAACTCTCGACCTCAGCGTGAACTCAAACTCCCAGCCTCAGTGTGGACCTGAACCCTGTGCCTCAGTGTGAACTCAAACTCCCATCCTCAGTGTGGACTCGGACTCCCAGCCTAAGTGTGAACTCAAACTCCCGGCCTCAGTGTGGACTCAAACTCCCGGCCTCAGTGTGGACTCAAACTCACAGCCTCAGTGTGGACTCAAACTACCGGCCTCAGTGTGGACTCAAACTCCCGGCCTCAGTGTGGACTCAAACTCCCGGCCTCAGTGTGGACTCAAACTCCCGGCCTCAGTGTGGACTCAAACTCCCGGCCTCAGTGTGGACTCAAACTCCCGGCCTCAGTGTGGACTCAAACTCCCGGCCTCAGTGTGGACTCAAACTCCCGGCCTCAGTGTGGACTCAAACTCCCGGCCTCAGTGTGGACTCAAACTCCCGGCCTCAGTATGGACTCGGACTCCC
>NC_057749.1:24379153-24384723 GCF_004010195.1 Chiloscyllium plagiosum
CCCGGCCTCAGTGTGGACTCAGACTCCCGGCCTCAGTGTAGACTTGGACCCCCGGCCTCAGTGTGGACTCAAACTCCCGGCCTCAGTGTGGACTCAGACTCCCGGCCTCAGTGTAGACTTGGACCCCCGGCCTCAGTGTGGACTCAAACTCCCGGCCTCAGTGTGGACTCAAATTCCTGGCCTCAGTGTGAACGCAAACCCCCAGCCTCAGTGTGAACTCAAACTCCCGGCCTCAGTGTGGACTCGGACTCCCGGCCTCAGTGTGGACTCGGACTCCCGCCCTCAGTGTGGACTCGGACTCCTGGCCTCGGTATGAACTCAAACTCCCAGCCTCAGTGTGGACTCAAACCTCCGGCCTCAGTGTGGACTCGGACTCCCGGCCTCAGTGTGGACTCGGACTCCTGGCCTCGGAATGAACTCAAACTCCCAGCCTCAGTGTGGACTCAAACCTCCGGCCTCAGTGTGGACTCGGACCCCCGGCCTCAGTATGGACTCGGACTCCCAGCCTCAGTGTGGTCTCGGACTCCCGGCCTCGGTGTGGACTCAAACTCCCGGCCTCGGCATTAACTCAAACTCCCGGCCTCTGTGTGGGACTCAAACTCCTGGCCTCAGTGTGGGACTCAAACTCCCGGCCTCAGTGTGGGACTCAAACTCCCGGCCTCAGAGTGGAACTCAAACTCCTGGCCTCAGTGTGGGACTCAAACTCCTGGCCTCAGCGTGGACTCAAACTCCCAGCCTCAGCGTGGACTCAAACTCTCGACCTCAGCGTGAACTCAAACTCCCGGCCTCAGCATGGACCCGAACCCCCTGCCTCAGCGTGGACTCAAACCCCCGGCCTCAGTGTGGACTCAAACTCCCGGCCTCAGTGTGGACTCAAACTCCCGGCCTCAGTGTGGACTCTGACTCCCGGCCTCAGTGTGGACTCAAACTCCCGGCCTCAGAGTGGAACTCAAACTCCTGGCCTCAGTGTGGGACTCAAACTCTTGGCCTCAGCGTGGACTCAAACTCCCAGCCTCAGCGTGGACTCAAACTCTCGACCTCAGCGTGAACTCAAACTCCCGACCTCAGCATGGACCCGAACCCCCTGCCTCAGCGTGGACTCAAACCCCCGGCCTTAGTGTGGACTCAAACCCCCAGCCTCAGTGTGGACTCAAACTCCCGGCCTCAGTGTGGACTCAAACTCCCGGCCTCAGTATGGACTCTGACTCCCGGCCTCAGTGTGGACTCAAACTCCCGGCCTCAGAGTGGACTCAAACTCTCAGCCTCAGCGTGAACCCGAACCCCCGGCCTCAGCGTGGACTCAAACTCCCAGCCTCAGAGTTGACACGAACTCCCGGCCTCAGAGTGGACTCGAACTCCCGGTCTCGAGGTGAATCCCAGTGTGGTCTGGATTGGAAGGACTGTTATTCTGAACTGTTAGTTTTCTATTTTTTCAATTTTTTGCTGGACTTTTTATTTCTTGATTTTCTAATTTTACCTTAAGAATTCATATTTAAGGATCTGTCAAGATTAGAGTGGTGCTGGAAAAGCACAGCAGATCAGGCAGCATCTGAGGAGCAGGAAAATCGACGTTTCTGGCAAAAGCCCTTCATCAGGAAGAGTTAATTTAAAAATCTGTACCCAGGTACTTGGTACCTAAGATGACGCCATAAGTGGCGACTTGTAAACTTACTGTACCCATGTGAGTACATGTGACAATAAAGCTAATTAATATTCTACATCTAATTGTAAAGTAATCAAAAGCTTGGTTGAAGAGATAGCTTTTAAAGAGAGTTTTCTCTGTTTTTGGAGGATAAAGAGAGATGGAGAGGTTTCGGGATGGAAATCTAAAGCTTAAAAAGACTAGTATGCTAAAAACTTAGTAACTAAAATGGATCATAGGAAATTGATACATGAGAAACTAGAGTTGGAGTAATGCAGACATCCAGTTTCTCTCTCCCTTTCTCTCTCTCTCACTCTCACTCACTCACATGCGGTATTGTCTCTATTCACTTACTCACTCACACGTCCACTGTCTCAGTCAGTCACTCACTACCTCACAGAAATTGGTATCAATCAATAAACCAAAGGGGACTTGGGGGAAGTAATGGGTTAAAGAAGACTGTGACACTGCAATTGTACAGAACAACCATCACCTTAGAACACAGAACATAGAATATTACTGTGCAGTACAGGCCCTTCGGCCCTCAATGTTGCACCAGTCTGTGAAATCAATGTGAAGCCCATCTAACCTACACTGTTCCGTTATTATCCATATGTTTATCTAATGACCTTCTATATCTATTTAAAATGGCAGTGCTTACAAGACTCAGTTCACTATCTATATTTGCTTTTCCAGTATCCAAAACGTGAGGATTAAAACATTTCATTCTATTTAGTTGAGCAGGAGTCAAGAATACAATTTTAACTCATTCTTTCCAGCATCTCAAAGTGCACCTCACCTCCCTCTGATTCTATTTTCTCCCCATTGACTTTAGTTTAGTGTCACCTAAATCTCAGGTCTGGTCAAACTTGGTAGGTTATTTTCATTTCTCACAATGCCAAACTTCCGTTTAACAGATGCTTTAAAAGTTTATGTTAGTTAACATAGATATATATTTCAGATCCAGTATTTCATCTGAACTGAAAACAAAATGTTAAATGTTAAAATGAGAACACCCCCCCCCCCCCCATTTTTATGAACTCTGTGGAATTTAAGCCCAGATACAATTGTGTCTGGTCAAACTTGATAGGTTATTTTCATTTCTCACAATGCCAAACTTCCGTTTAGCAGATGCTTTAAAAGTTTATGTTAGTTAACATAGATATATACTTCAGATCCAGTATTTCATCCAAGGTCGTATTTTGTCTGAACTGAAAACAGAATGTTAAGTGTTAAAATGAGAACACCCCCCCCATTTTTATGAACTCTGTGGAATTTAAGCCCAGATACAATTGTGTATTAATTATATTTAATGGTTTGCTTATGGAAGATCTATACTCGAGTCCACTTTAATTGAATGCAGACCAGAAGTGTGACTGTTGGGATGGGAGGTGTAAGCTTGTAATGTGTATTCTTTCACATAAATGGAAAATCATGTTCTGGTCTATTCATCCCCATCTGGATTTCTGGAACAAAACATGATCCATACAATCTGACTTCTGGCTGAGACAGTAGATTTCTGGAAAATCAGCCTGCAAAGAAAATAGTGTCTCGGGGAAAACAAACATATGTTTGCTCAGGCTTTCAGTTCTTGGCAGTAACATAATACTATGGACTAGTGGCAAAGATTTGGGTAGGACCAGTAAAAAAAAATTGAAGTGTGAAAATTGGTGAACTGATTCTGTAAGAGTCCAATTTTGTTGGTGATTATCATACCAAAGGAATTAAGCTGGAGTGAGGCTGATATGTTAGAAAGATTACTTGATGATCAAATCCTACAAGTTTTGGGAGGTGAACTGTACTTGGGCAGCCCAGGGTTGTGAAGGATTGTTGTAAGAATCCACTTGGTACACTAATGCCCTTTAGGAAAGGAAATTTGCCCTCTATGCCTGGTAGACAAGCAGGAGGCAGGAAGAACACAAGTCAGGGAGCATCAGGAGGTGGAGAAGTTAACATTTCAGGTGTAAGCCTTCTTCAAAGTCCTGAAGAAGGGTTGCACCCGAAAAGTTGACTTCTCCACCTCCTGTTGCTGCCTGACTTGTTATGTTCTTCTGACCTCTTGCTTGTCTAACTTGGATTTTGGATTTTTTTTTGTCACTTATACTTGCTCTGGCCTACATGTGACTCCAGACACAGCAATGTGGTTAAATCTTTAATACCCTCTGAAATAGCTTGGCAAGCCACTCAGTTCAAGGGCACTTAGGGATGGGCAACAAATGCTAACTTTGCCAGTGATGCCCATATCCCATGACAAAATAAAACTCAAAATGGAAACTTGCTGGAGAAATTTAACACGTCTGGTAGCATATAGAGGAGAAAGTGAGGTCTGCAGATGCTGGAGATCAGAGCTGGAAATGTGTTGCTGGAAAAGCGCAGCAGGTCAGGCAGCATCCAGGGAACAGGAGAATCGACGTTTTGGGCATAAGCCCTTCTTCAGGAATGAGGAAAGTTTGTCCAGCAGGCTAAGATGTTGTGGTTTGGCGGTGGATGAGTCCAATGACCTGCATATCCTCGGTGGAGTGGGAGGGGGAGTTGAAATGCTGTGCCACAGGTTGGTTGGGTTGGTTCGTCCGGGTGGCCCAGAGGTGCTCTCTGAGTCGCTCCGCGAGTAGGCGGCCTGTCTCCCCAATATAGAGGAGGCCACACCGGCTGCAGCGGATGCAGTAGATGATGTGGGTGGAGGTGCAGGTGAATCTGTGGCGGATATGGGAGTTTCCTTTTGGGCCTTGGAGAGGAGTGAGGGGGGAGGTGTGGGCGCAAGTGTTGCACCTCCTGCGTTTGCAAGGGAAGGTGCCGGGAGTGGTGGTTGGGTCGGTGGGGGGTGTGGCTCTGACAAGGGAGTCGCGGAGGGAGTGGTCTCTACGGACAGCTGATAGGGGAGGGGAGGGAAATATATCCTTGGTGCTGGGGTCTGTTTGGGGGTGGCGGAAGTGACGGCGGATGATGCGCTGTACATGGAGATTGGTGGGGTGGTAGGTGAGGACCAGTGGGGTTCTGTCCTGGTGGCGGTTGGAGGGGCGGGGCTCAAGGGCGGAGGAGCGGGAAGTGGAAGAGATGCGTTGGAGGGCATCGTCGACCACGTCGGGGCGGAAATTGCGGTCCTTGAAGAAGGACGCCATCTGGGTGGAAATTGCGGTCCTTGAAGAAGGACGCCATCTGGGTAGCATATAGAGTCATAGAGATGTTCAGCATGGAAACAGAAAGCAGAGTTAACGTTTCCAGTCCAGTCTGAAGAAAGGTTGCTGGACTCAAAACTTTAACTCTATCCCTCTCCACAGATGCTGCCAGATCAGCTGAATTTCTCCAACAATTTTCTGTTTTTGTTTCAGAGATTTCCAGCATCTGCAGTTCTTTATTTTGTAAAAAAATACTTGGAGACTACACTGTGCTGGGGCAACAGACAAAAAAATCAACGGGATTCACATCCATGTTGCTGATCTTAATGTAATTGTCCCACTTTAAGAACAATATGTCTTGAGAGACCCTCTCCTCGTGGAGTGGTAGGAGAGAATGAAGCTCAGGAAGAAAGGAAGAGAACGGACTACAATTCCCAGTTATCATTGCGGTGTGAACGTCATACGTACGTGCGTCTGAAGGAGGCCAACCAGCCGATGATGTAGTACCCCGCCCCCAGGTTCCTGCGCATGCGCACGGTGCTGGGTTTCTCCCTCGGCCGCAGTCAGCTCCCGCCCGCCATGGCCAAGACTTACGATTACCTCTTCAAGCTGCTGCTGATCGGCGACAGCGGCGTCGGTAAAACCTGCCTCCTCTTCCGCTTCTCGGAGGACGCCTTTAACACGACCTTCATCTCTACTATAGGTGAGTGAGGCAGTGAGGGAGGGGGAGAGCCGATCGGGACCTGCCGTTGTTTGAGGGGCGCCCCTTCCCCCCCCGCCTCACCCCCCTCCCAACACTCCCCTCAGCTCCA
>NC_057749.1:24388622-24416127 GCF_004010195.1 Chiloscyllium plagiosum
CTCTTCCCACCCCCTTCCCTCCACCCCACCCCCTTCCCTGTGGGGATATTGCAGCATTTCTCCACTGGGCTATGAAAATTTGTACTTATTCAAAAAATACTTAAGCCACCTTTTTGGGGGTAAAAAGTGCCATTTTCCTGTTATGTACAATTCTCATAGAAATTAATATGAGCTGACATGTACAAAAGCTGACATTTGCTTCTTGGGAGTGGGCTTTCACTTTTGACTTTCTCAGGGGAGATAATTGTGTTTCATCTTGCGAGATCTCGTGCTTGTTTAGAATCAGAATGTGAGCATTGTAAGAGATGATTGCAGTGAAATCGTTACACACGCTTTTCATACCTTGACTCCTTGATCAGTGAAAAATGTTTGAGAGTTTGTCACGATGGGGCCCTAGTGGTAGCTGTGGTGAGTGTTTTAAGGTGATGAATTTAAAATGCTAATACAAGATGAACATATGTTACTGAATTAGATTGCCTACTGCTTCTCCTGCAGTTTATTGTTGCACCATTTAATATTTATTAGGAATACCCATAAACTAACATCAGCTGTGAATTTTATAGCTAGGTATGATGTACATTAGCTGCACATTTCAGATCATTTTTCAGGTACATTTATGTTGAAGTCTAGCATACTCATGCATTGTGGTTACTGTTTGTGCAGATACTAAAGTTGCAAATGAATTTGACTTGAATTAGACAGGATGTGAGCTAATGTTGCATCAAGTTGACTTCTAAAATGTTTTTTTTTAATGAACTGCAGGTGCATTTTCGAAACAACAGACACCCCCCTCTCCACCCCTCTACCTTACCATGTGCTTGCAGAACTTCCATGTGAGCAGAGTAATGAGTTGCAGGTCATATTTGCTGTCAGCATTGTGATCTGCATCATACCCATCTGCATAAATGATGTGGAAATGGAGTTGAGAATCTGCCATTTTGTCATTTAAAATAAAATACAGTCAGTATCTTGTGATGCAGATTGGAGCTTCGTTATAATTTCGGGGGACTAGAAGCTAGTCATTAATATGAAGGAGACCGAGATGTAAATAGTGCCCATGTTAAAATCTTAAATTTTTGCCTTTATTTCCATGTGCAGTAATTAATTTTATACTCCTAGTTACACAACAAAACATGTTGTGAAAATCAGAAAAGTTGAGTTGGTTGTACTGTCAAATTTGATGCAGTATAGTTGACCTGGCAGGATATGTTATTACTCTCACCAATGTGCTGCTCCTGTGTACTGATTCGGCATGGACAGTTTCAAAAATGTGAACACTAAATTTGTTTTTGATGTATATATGGCAGTATTTTCCACACAGTTTATCTCAGGTTTGAAAATGGTCATGATCATTCAGGGAGAACTGAGCACTTGCGGAAACGGCTATTATAACTTGTTCAAAGCTGAATGGTGGCCTTTGCTGTTTCAGGTCTCTTGACCCCACTTGGGACACTGACCCCTTGTTGAGAATATGTGGTAAAGTTGTCTGATTGTTTCAACTTAAAGTCTTTGTTTAGATGTCATCTCAATTCAAGTACTTTTTCTGGCAAGTTTGTTCTTGGTGCTGTTGGTCAGAATTTGTATATCAGTGAGGTTTGGTATTGGAATAGATCACTTTTGCCAATTAACACAACTGTGTGACTTGTTTCACGGGTAATGCTGTTCATTCAACGTTGTGAGTTGTCCCAACCCTGCTGCTGAATCATGGATTTCCCTATTGCTTCATGGTGATCTTACATAATGCTCAACATGTTTTTTATTACCGTTTATGTTAGGCTGGGCAGAGTTTGTAATTATGTTCGTAATTAAATATTTCTCCAAGTTCAAGTAGAAATTTTGGCTTCTCCATTTCATGTCACTGAGATTTTAATGAGGTCATTGCTAACTGTAACTGCAATTGTAATAACAAACCAGTCTATACCTAATTTGTTCCTTTGACAGAAGAACAGCAGTTCACCCAGTTTGGGGAAAATAAGGGAAAGTTCCAAAAAGGTGCATAATTGACTTGTTCAACTGGTTACAAAACATAACCTTGATTAAAATGAGAGGACGACTAGCTGATCTTATGAGCTACCGATTTACAGAATAAGATGAAATTATGAAACAACTATTTAGTCAGAAGAGGCTTTCCAACCGTTAGTTGGAGCATTTCAGTATATAGAATGTTTGTGTCTTAATATATCTTTGAGGCATAGCAGAAAGTTCAGTTTTAAGTTTCTTGAAGTATATGGCACAGCCTGTAGATTTCAACCCGTTCACTTCACTATTTGGACAAAAGTAAATTGGTAGATTTTTTCATCGAAACATAAAAAGTAGGAACTGGAGTAGGCTGTTCAGCTCATTGAGTTTAGATCAGAGTGGTGCTGGGAAAGCAGGTCAGGCAGCATTCGAGGAGCAGGAAAATCGACGTTTCGGGCCCTCTATTCCCGATGAAAGGCTTTTGCCCGAAACGTCAATTTTCCTTCTCCTCGGATGTTGTCTGACGTGCTTTTCCAGCACCACTCTGATCTGAACTCTGGTTTCCAGCATATGCAGTCCTCACTTTTGCCTTGTTCAGCTCATTGAACCTACTCTGCCATTCCTTTATCTCAAAGCTATACTCTTGCACTCTCCCCATACCCCTTGACAATCAAAGTTCTAAAAATCTATTTCTTTCCAAAGTATATTCAATGACTTTGCACCGTGTTCCTTCTGTGGTCAGGAATTCCATAGGTTCACCGTCTACCGAATGAAATAGTTTCGCCTCATCTGAGTCTAGAATGGCTAAAGTGTAAATATCATTTCTGCATCTAGTCTGTCCAGCTCTGTCAGAATTTTGTATATTTCAATGAAATCCCCTCTCGCTCTTCTAAGCTTCAGTGCTCAGTCAACCCAATCTCTCCTCATAAGACAAAACTGCCATCCATGAATCAGTCTGGTGAACCTTTGTTGCTCACCCTCTATGGTAAGTAGTCTTATAATAAGTGAAGAGATCAAAACTGCACTCAATACTTCAAGTCTTTTACAGCTGCAGTAAGGCTTCCTTGATCCTGCACTCAAATCATCTTGCAATGAAGACCAACATATCATTTGTCTTCCTAAATATTTCTCAACCAAGTAAGATATCTTTTTGAAAATGCAGGTTTTGTCACTTGGGCTTCACTTCTTTATTTATTGTTTTAATCTGTTTCTTGCATGTACTATTGTATTACAAGTATAAGTTTTAAATTGGTAAACATATATGGACCAACAGAATGTCTTTTGCTTTTAGCTTCTGTGAGCATGGAAGGGTAACTATGAGTGGTGAAAGAACTTTAAGTGTTTACAAGCTGCTTTGGAGATTTGTTTGCTTGCATGTCTACATTGTTTTGTCGACTTTTCTTTTATACTCTGGAGTAGTAGGGAAAAGTTTCACATTAAACCTTCCAACCCAGTGACTGTCATTCAGCTGATGAAATATATCAGAGCTTTTCTTTGAGCTACCTAGCCTAATTGTGCTCCTCAATTGCTTAACATTCTTTTAATATCCTTTTCTTCTAAGCAGCTGGCTAATTCTCTCTTAAAGGATGTATAGATTCTAATTCAGCAATGTTTCATGACAAAAGATTGTGCACAGAAGGTTTTATTTTAGTGTTTTTCTAGCTATTAGAGGAATGGCTTTTTTCTTTTCAGTTAATTGTCTCTTACCCTTTACTGTGATAGGGTTGTACGTGTACTAAATACTCTCTGGAATTATAACCAAGTGGACGTTTTCATGTTAACCTTGACTGCACTGACAGATTATTTGAGCAAGGGGACATCACAACTGAGCCTGATCTAATTTTTAATTAATTGTCAACTTGATGTTTTCAATAGGGCTGATATTGAGGAGAAGGTTTGGAAGTACAGGGCATTCTCTCTCCAGAAGCAGTGAGCTAATTTCTTCTATCACAGCAGCCAGCCTGACAGGGATCAGTTAACTCAGCACAAACTGAACATAAAGCCAATGGACTTTATAGGAATGCTAGACTTTTTAAAAAATGCTTCGTACCCTCAAGATACTGTGAAGTACTGTACTGTATAGCAAATTAAGACCATAAGACACAGGAGCGGAAGTAAGGCCATTCGGCCCATCGAGTCTACTCCGCCATTCAATCATGGCTGATGGGCATTTCAACTCCACTTACCCGCATTCTCATTAACATTTGAAGTCCAGTTTGTAGTTTGTCTGAAGCTACAAGAGGAAGAGGAAGCTGAACTGAGAGGTTGTCCACTTTGAGATTTTTTTTCAGTTGATGAATGATATCTGCACATGATTTGAGGTCCTTGTATATTTCTTGCTGTTTTAAAAGCATCTGGCCTGTTCTGGCCAGCAGCACTAATTGCTTATTTGCTATGTAAGATAGTCAACTTATGTCGATGTCCAGTCTCTGCCCTTCGTCTTCACTGCTTGTTAGACATGCTACTGAGCAATTTTACATAGGTTGACGTTGTCTTGAGGCAGTTTAAGGGACATGTTGTTAGGTCTTGTGCTTGACTATTTGTTTAAATCAAGTCATGTTGGACAACCTTGTGACTCCAGTGCAACTTGATGTTTGTGTGTTGTGTACGAGAGATGTTTTGAACGGCCAAGTTTTTGGGGCAAAGCATTTTGTACCGAGTTCAGCCTTATGAAGGAATGCGGCAGTTGTTGACACAAGTGGCTATTCTCCGTGGGATCTCTTGGCTTCACTGAGAAGATAATTAAATCCAGTTGTATGCGAACATGATGAGTGTTCATGTGATGGATTAGACTTTTTAATCCATTTATTTTATATCAAGCTAATAGTGAAAGGATTCTTGTCCAAGAAAGATATGTTTACAGGATCAATGCTAACATTCAGAAAAGAATTGGAATTTTAAAAAAATTGCAACATTGGTAGAGGAGAAAGCATGAGTAGGATTCATTGTTGCAGACTCAATTGGGAGAACTAACCTCTGTTGTTCTGTTCTGTAATTCTAAAAATGTTCAGTTAGACAGAGTCCAGGTATACGTTTATTTAGTCAGTTTTATTCCAGTTGCTGAATCACAAACTCAATGATTACTTGTTCCTCATGGAAGTATTTTTAATCAGCCCCTTCAGATATATTGTGATGCATCTCCAGGACAGGTGGCATTTCAACCCAGACCTTCTGGCCCATAGTATGGGGCACCACCACTGAGTCACAGGAGCCCTCGTTGCTCATATTATGTAAACGTGTCTGTGTGTATATTATATATATGCACTCAGTCAAGTGCTAACTCAATTATAAGTAACATATAATTCTATTTGGTCTTGGGCATCCCTACTAGATAGCATTTATGCTTTATGAAGAATTTGGCATGTAATATAAAGTTCCAGTACTTTGTATTTTAAGATAGTTTTGTCTGTTCTGATGTGTTCAGTTGTAGATTGGTCTATTGCAAACGTACAATACTGCAGTTGTTAGCGATCTGAAATTAGAAACAGAAAATACTCAATGCACAGGAAGCCAGACGGCGTCTGTGGAAAGGGAAATGTTACAGGTTGCATCAGAATTGGAAAAGAAAATGCAGACTGAACAGGTTTTCAGCCAGTACAGAGATTGGGGGAGAAGGGAGGGAGTTTAAAAAAAAAACAAAAGGGAAGGACTGAGATAGGATAAAAGCATTAACTGACAAAAGTGAAAGGTTGAAGAGTCATGAGGGCAAATAAGGATGCGCAAGACATGTCCAAATCAGTGTAACTCCAATTCACAGCTCACAGTTGCTGTCCAGAAAAAAATTAACAATCTGAAATTGTTAAATTCAGTGTTGAGTACAGGAGGGTCAAAGGTGCCTAAATGATCATGAAATGCTAATTCTTGAGCTTACGGTTTCCTTTGAGTCATTCGCAAAAGCGTTTACATTAGATGTGTGACACAGAATGAACATAACAGACAGCTGGAAGTTGGTGGTCCTGCTTTGTGTGTAAAGTGGTTAGTCGATCTACATTTGTTTTCCCTTATGTAGAGGATTCAACACTCTGAACAGCGAATACAATATGTACTCGCATTGGAGTAGTTCACAGAAGTTCACTAAACTTGTCCCTGGGATTGGAGGGGTTATCTTGTCATGAAAGACACTGTAAATTGGGCCTATATGCTCTTGAGTTTAGAAGAATGAGAGATTATCTCATTTAAACATATAACTTATTGATGGAGCTGAGACACTGTTTCCCCGGCTGCTAAATCTAAAACACAGAAGCATGGTCTCTGAATAAAGGGTTGATCGTTTAGGACTGTGATGAGGAGAAATTACTCCACCTAAAAGGCGTAAACCTCTGGAATTGTTTACCTCTAAAGTTTGTGGATGTTTGATCCTTGAATAGATTTAAGGCTGAGAGATTTATTTTTGTTCTATAAGGGAATCAAAAGACATGAGCAGGTGAGAATTTGGAATTGAAGCCTAAGATCTGCTATGATCATACTAAATGGCCCAATGGGTTGAATGGTCTGCTGCTGTGTATTGTCTTATTATTGAACGAACTTGCTCAATTTGAATGACTTGAGGCCCTGGATTGCAAGTGGAAAATATTGAGATGTTGAAGTGAAAGATTTATCTGTTGGGCATTATTGTTGTGTAGTTTATTTCACTTTTTTTTTCTCTTCTCTAATGCTTCTTGAAGGATTATGTGATCTAATTGTTTTTCCTACTTATTGCTGTTGCTGCATTGCTGGCTACTAATATTTATACATGTGAAAGCTCCTCTTTCTTTCCACTTCCTAAATCCCTCCCGATATTGTGGTCAAGGTCAGAAATATATCTACCAGAAACCTGTGGGCCCTTTTCTTCCATGCACTTTCTTACAGTGCCATTTGTGTTTGTTTGCTGGAGTTCAACTGAGAGGCCTATGTCCTGATGTCTGAAAGAACAGAGGCTGATTGTGAATAGAGATGGAAATGTGTTGCTGGAAAAGCGCAGCAGGTGAGGCAGCATCTAGGGAACAGAGACAGGCTGGGGGGAGGGGAAATGAGGAAACTGGTGAAATCCGAGTTCATCCCTTGTGGTTGTGAATAAACTATCCTCTTCAGTTGGTACTCCCAGAGGATTGATGATGCGGAGGACTGGAGTGAAGCTGGTAGGCAGCAGTGACAAATTTAATTGGATGAAAGAATATTGTAATCTTCACACTGCCTTGAATCAACATTGTAAAAATGAATTTTTAGTTACTGAGAATGTTTTCCCATATATCTTCAAAATTATGATTTTGCCTTGTTTCATTTCATTTTATAAATGCAAGTGATACATCCAGAACAGGAAGTGTAAATATACATATGGACGGATGTCATGAATGTTCTGCATAAAACCCAAGATTTAATAACCACAAGATTGAACGGGGGACAGTAACCCACCACCTGACTCCCCAAAGCCTGTCCACAATTTGCATAAAGTCAGGATTGTGATGGAATACTTAGCTGGATGAGTGCAGCTCCAAATAACTAAGCTTGACCCCATATAGTGCAAAGTCACCTCTTTGATTGGCGTTCCATCCAAAAAAGCATTTTCTTCCTTTACACCGTGAATCAACAGCAGTCTGTACCAATCTGCAAGATGCCCTGCAGAAATTCACCAAGGCTCCTTAGACAAGACCCTCCAAATCCACTACCAACTGGGAGAACAAGGGCAGCAAACATGTGAAAGCACGACCGCCTGCATGTATCCTTTCAAGCCACTCACCATCCTGACTTGGGAAAACTTCACTTTTATTTTTACTGTGACTGGTCAAAGTTCTGGAAACTACCACCTCTTCTCTCTTCTCTCTCTCTTCCCCCCCCCCCCACCAAATAAAAGCACTGTGGGTCTACCTACAGCAATTGGACTGCTGTTTTCATAACTGCAGCTGACTGCCATATTCTCAAGCAGAATTAGTGCTGAGCAATAAATGTTAGCCCCACCAGCGCTGCTAACATCCCACAATGAATGAAGAAGAGCACAGAGCGATGTAATTCAGCCTGCCATGTGGTCTCTTATCCTTCCTACCAAATGGAGCTGCTCATCTGATGTCTCTCCTCCCTTTACCTCATTGCCCTGCTGATCTTTTTCTTTTCATGTAATGATCATATTCCTTTTGGTGAGCCTCTATAGATTCGGCCCCAGGGCACTGTCATGCAGCGCACTCCAAATCCTAATCACTCTGTGCATGAAATCATTTTCCCGTGTGTTACCATTGCTTTTGCCAGCCCACTTGAGTTCTGTGATTCTCTATTGTTCCACCAACAGAAACGTTTCCTCCCAGTTTATTGCCTGAGTTTTACTAATGTTAAGTACTTATTCAAATCTTTTCTCAATGTTGGGTTCCCTCAAGGAGAATAGTCTCAAATTGTAATCTTTTTATGTAACTGAAGATCCTTATCCCTTGAACCATTCTCCTGAATCCTTTCTGGACTCCTCCTAATATCTTTGCACCCTTCCTAAAATGTAATATTGACCTGGATGCAGCACTCCAGTTGAGGCCAAACTTGTATTTTATATAAGATTGGCATAACTTTCTTGCCAATAGACTTCCTGCCTTTACTGACAAAGAACAGGATGTGTTTTATGTATTGAATAGGTCCTGTCACCTTCTGTAATTTATGCACCCAGATTCCTCTGTTACTATATCCCTCTTTAAATTGCACTGCTTGTTTTATAAGTTCGCATTCACCAAAATGAATCACTTAATACTTTTCTGCATTAAATTTCATCTGCCAACTGTCTGCTAATTCCACCAACTTGTGAAGTTCTCCGGTATTCTTCTCTAAGTTTGCAATACCTCCAAGTTTTGTATCTGCAAATTTGAAATTGTCCTATAAACCAAGGTTTAGATCATGGGCCCCAACTCTGATCCCTGAGGATCTCCACTGCGAATCTTTCTCTAGTGTGAAAAATATCTACCTGTACAAATTACTTTGTCTCCTGTCACTCAGCTAATTTTGTATCCAAGTTGTTCCTGTCCCTTTTTATTCCATGTATTCTGACTTTTTTTCTCAAGTCTGTTGTATGACACCTTCTGTCTTTTGGAAGAACAAGTACGCCTCATCAACCCTCATTTACTTCATCAAAAGTGGCTTCAGTCAGTTGAATTGATTTGTCCTTGTCAAAGCTCTGGTGGTTTTCCTTAATTCATGCATATTTGCCCAGCTTGTTTTACACACTATATCTGTACATTGATGTGAGTTGCCACTTGTTGCTTGTGAATTGGGACTCCTGCATTAATCAGTCTGAATATATTGTAACTACTCAAGTGTTGATAAATAAGTCTGAGACATTTGTATGTTAATATTTTAATTGAAACCTCTTTTTACCTGCATCCTTTGTTCTCTGGAGTTCTCTGATCTACAAGGGAATCAGAGTAAGTGTGTTTGGCAGGAAAGTGGAGTTAAGGCCATAATCAGACCAGTTCACATCTTGAAGGGAAGTAGCTGAATTCTGCTCCTCTGTCTTGTTGTTCCATCTCGTGTGCAGCAAAAATCCAGTGGCACTCTTTATGAAGAACGGGAGAGTTTCTGTGGTGTCCTTGCCCATATTTGTTCATTAGACTTATCAGGGCTAAGGTTCTTAGCTGACATAAATTTATAGACGTTTGGTTTGATTTGGTTCAATCAATTGGATGGATTGCAGCTCCTTTTCAATTTTTGATCAGGTTCTAAACATTTCTCTCGCCAGAATAATATTTCTGTTATTGATAATTTACCCATACTTTTTCAGGCATATTACTGAATTATCTTAGATTTTTCCATTTCCTAGATTTTAGCCGCAAAGGTTATCCTGCCAATGTCGGCTCACACCTGGTAGCTCTCTTGCCTCTGAGTCAGAAAAGTGGCTCTCGTCAGAATATGCTGTCTTTAAGCTGAGGTGTTGAAAGGAAATGAAGCATGAAAGTACAACTAAAAAGGGCAATGCTGAGATTGCATCTAGATTATTTTCTACAGTTTTTGATGGTTTTTGTTATAAGGAGTTTCAAATGCGACATTTCCTGTCTCAAACAGATTAGGAATTTCATCTTGGGCGGTTGCTAATCTTTGAAATTTCTTCTCCACAGAACAGGGCTATTGAATATATTAAAGGCTGAGTTAAACAGATTTTTGATCTACAAGGGAATTAAAGTAAGGAAAGTGGAGTTAAGGCCATAGTGAGACCAGTTGATATCTTGAAGGACAAGTAGCTGACTTCTGCTCCTAACTTTTATGTTGTCCTAGTGCTCGGGCCTCGAGTATCATCAAAGTCCTGTGGCACCGTTATGAAGAATGGGACTCTAATAGTTGACATACGAAATTTTTTTAATATATATCTGATTGAACTTTGGATATTAGAAACAGAATCACATATGTCTTTTTCCGAAGTTATGATACCCCTAACTCTAATTGTCTGTATTTGGATGCAGATTCAAGTCTTTTTTTTAACCTGTAACCTTTACTGGGCAAATGTACACTAGTGAGAAGAGTGGCCTTAAGCCAATTTATGCCTGTAACCTTTTATAAAGCTGTGTGGCATATTTCCTGTTGGAGTTTAGACTATTAAATCATGGCAGTTCCAGTGAGCCAATTACAGAATTTTGTTTAATCTGTGGGCTTACTTCATACCATACACTGTTTTTGTCAGTAAAAGCTTGCTTGCAGAAGTGGTGTCTCATGATAATTTAAGTGAGAAATATGAATTTTAGTTAAAAAGACCACAAAATTATATATTTCATTTGAAAGTTGTGGAATCCTTTTATAAAATAATTGTTTTGGAAAAATGAAAACTTTATGGAATGGACATCTGTTAAAGTAAATTAGATCAATGTGGAAAATGTAGTTTGTTTGGTACATAGTGAGTGTAAATCAAGCAATTTAGACACATTTGTGGAAAGTGTTTTCTTCATAATTGCATTTAGGACTTTTGTTATTTAGCCAAAGATAATGGGTTTAACAGTAGATATATTCAGTTTTTGTGATTTTGGGGAAATTTCTTGCCTTACATTGTTTGTACTAATGCACTTTTAAGCATTAATTCTGATGTGAATTCTTCTTCTTTAGGATCAGGAATATTTTTAAAATTTGGCAAAGTTGAGTTTGTCAATAACAAAATGCTACGCAGAATTCCAAAAATCCAAAGTGAAAGCAAAATGCTGAAACTCGCAGTTCTGATGTCAGGTCATTGACCTGAAATGTTGATTCTGTTTCTCTGTCTAGAAATGCAGCCAGATTTGCCCAGTGTTCCCAACATTTTCTGTTTTGATTTACTTTGTCAATAGTTAGAATTCTTGTAAAGAATTTGTTTTGAGATCTTGATTGCTGCTGTTGGGTTAGTCTCTGTTTAATAGTTCAGGGAGTTTCTTTGGGTTTATTGAAATTTAGTCTAGATACTTGATATAAAGAAAAATTCAGGGCTATGGAGGGAGGGGTGAGCATGCGAATAGTTTTGGGTGTCAATCAGTCTTTGTTTAAGGTGAAGTTTAATATTGGTTAGTTAATGGGACCAGTAATTTTGTTGTGACATAAGATTCATTTTAACACTATTTCCTGTGTGACTTGATTGGTGCCTCCCTCATTCCTGGCCTCCGAAATGCTGTCTCACCCCACTCTGGTTTACTGTGTAACTACTTTCTTCTGAACTTGATTTTCCATTCAAGATCCAGACATGATGCAAAGCTGAAGCTCTGATGTCATGAAAATGTGCGTTCTGGTAGTTCACCAAACAGGCGCTTTTTGCAATCCATGTGTTTTCTTTGAATGAATTTCAAAGCTGCTTCTGCCTTGCTGCTCTTCACTCAGGTTCTAACTCGCAATGAGTTTGAAAGAGAGGGAAGAAGTGAGTGAAAGCATTTAGAAAATGTATCCAGTGCTATATTCCAGTGTAATATTCCAATGGGAGCCGGTGTTTCAGTTAGTCATGACTTCCTGGAACACCCCACAACTTTAGCAGCGACGAGGTGAGGAAGGAACCCATGGCTGAATGACCTTGTAAGTTTAAGGATTTTTATATTTGTAACTATGTATCTGTTGTGCCTCCAGTGTTAGTGTAGTGGGTGCAAAATTTGTCATACTAAAGTTTGCCTTAAATGGTGTGCATAGAGTTGGATTGTTCAACTCAAGGTTTTTTACAAAAATGAGAGAGTTAGTTTGACCTTTTTAAAGAGATGGATCAAGGAATATTCATATTGCTTCAAGTCTTGAAGAACATGCCTTAACAATGGTGCCCTGCTAACATTCTGATTTAAACGGCTTCTCCACTGGTAAACTTAAGCAATAATGTTAACTGAATAAGACATTAGTCGGTCTTTGCAGATAAAACCACAACTGTACTCCAGGGTTAGCTAGTGGAAGGAGAGGAGAAACTAGAAATGAGGAGCCCATATTCAATCCAATAGTCAGCTCAGTCAGTATGAAGAGATAGAAGGGAAATTTCCCACCATACAGCAGGTCAGATCATATGGAGCTGCAGTCCAGAATTGTGGACCTGTTTTCATGTCTTTCTCATTATCTGTGTCTGTGTTGCGCTCTGTGTAAAGAAGTAAATACATGGATGGTGTTAACAAATGGGGTTACAGTTGAATTCAAGGACAATGTGTGCTTATGCTGTCTCTACTTGTAAACCTTTACAAGGATAGCATGTGAAGCCATTTAATTAGATGCTTATTTTAGCCTTTCAATACATCAAATAGACAGTCCAAATCTCAGTCCTTTTTTTTGCCAAGGAAGTGAATAGAATGAGACTGCAGTTATGCTGAGACTTTTTTTTTCCCCTTAGTGACATTAGCGTTCTCTAGACAAACAAAACATGACTCCACTGATAATTCATTTGAGAGGGAGCTCTAAAGCTGGGGTTTCAAAATCAATCCATGCTAGAGTATAAGACCATAAGACATAGGAGTGGAAGTCAGGCCATTCGGCCCATCGAGTCCACTCCGCCATTCATTCATGGCTGATGGGCATTTCAACTCCACTTACCTGCATTCTCCCCGTAACCCTTAATTCCTTTGTATGTTTCATCATTGAGTATGATCATACAAAATCATTGCTAAACGGTGTGGTGAAACGGTTAAAAATTATGTCCCAATACATGTGTGAATCTAACCGGAATGGAGGTGTTGCTTAGTCCCGTGTGAATCTTATTACACACCTCCCCGTGTGAATCTTCTTATCTGTATGTAACCAGAATGGAATGTGTTTTTTAGCCTTGCTCTGCTGTTCACATGAATGTTTATATCTGGAAAAGAGTATATCAGCTGGAAAAGTCTCCAGTTCGGTGAGTCTGCTCCGGGGTTTCGTTTAACCGCCGAGCGTGGGTTGTTGGCAACCGCTCTACGAGAACTGACGGCTCCCAGTTCCGGTAACATGTAGAGTGAGTATAAGCCAGACCCGAAGAAGTATGAGACCTGGTTGTGGCGACGCTGCGGGGAATAAAATGCCCATATTCTAGCAGACTCGCCTCTTGGTCGTTTGTTCTGTGTCAGACTACTCTCCTACGAACCTGACCTTGAGAATTTTTTAAAACAAACGGTCACTGGAAGCCGGGTTCATAACATGTGACCTATTATACATCCACATTTCACTCTTTATTACTACCTGCTTTCTCATTAGAGAGAGGCGGCTGGTAGTTGTTTAACTTAAGAGCCACCCTGCCTCAGGTGAGGAGAGAGGTTGAGAAGGAGAGTCATTTTTGGTAACCTCAAGCTAGTGTGGTAATTGAACCCGTTCTGTCGGCATCACTTGGCATCACAAACCAGCCATTCAGCCAACTGTGCTAAAGTGTAAAGCTGGGCAAAATTCATAAAAACTACTGTCTTGTCTCTTGCTAGTCCTTAGAATAGTTAAATCACAGAAGGGGGCTATTTAGTCCATCATGTGTGTCCTGGCATTCAGAACAATTTAGCAAGATCCATTTCCTTGCCCTTTATCCCTGAACGTTTTTCTCTTTATGAAACACCATTCATGATTGAACTGCCTCCATCACACACTCAAGCAGTTTGTTTCAATCCTAGTCATCTATTGTGTAAAATACTTTTCCTTCTATTGCATTTTGTCAGTTGCTTTAAATCCATATGCTCTGTTTCATGGCTCTTGCACCGATGAAAGTAGTTTCTTGTATTCTGCTGTTTTGACCTCTCAAGGTTTTAAAAACCTAGATTAATTCTCTTCCCAACCTTTTTTAAGGAAAACATCCCCAGCTTCTCCATTCTATTTATTTAACTGAAGTCCTTCTAATTTAATATTCAACAGCCTTTCTAAAGGCTTTCCTGAAGAACCCAGAATTGAATACTGCTCCAGTTGAGGGCAAGTGGGTGTTCAGCGTAACTTCCTTGCTTTTGTAATCTTTGTTATAAAGCCAAAGATTCTGTCAGCACTTTTGATCATTTTCTCAACCTGTCCTGCCACCATCAACAATTGATGCAGATGCATCCACAGGGCCCTCTGCTCCTTCTCCCTCTTTGGAAATGTGTATTTTATTTATGTTGCTAGCCCTTATTCTTGTCACCTGCATATTATCATTTCTCACTTCTCGTTAAATTCCACATGCCACTTGTCTGCTCCTTCAGCAATCACAACTTGCGTCCATTCTGGTTGCTCCTGTGTTTTGTCATTTAGAGATTCTGAAGTTGAGCCTTGTGTGCATTCAGGTCTTTTTTTTAATTCATTCACAGCCAACAAACCAGCTTTATCTTCTAAGCTGACATTTGTTGCCCATCCCTCGTTGCCCTGGTGAAGGGATGATGTGCTGACTTGTTGAACCACTGCATATTGCAAATGGTATACATTGCAGCCACTGTGTCAGTTATGGATGGGGTACTAATCAAGTGGGCTGCTTAATCCTCGATGGTGTCAAACTTTGAGTGTTGTTTGATCTGCTTGTGTCCTGTCAATTTGCAGTTATTCCACTGTACTCCTGACTTGTGCTTTGTTAGGCAGTCAGAATGTGAATTATTTGGCTGTAAAGTTGTCAGCCTCTCACCTATTCCTGTAACTACTGTATATGTATATAGGGAAATAATTAGATTCCCTCTCGTTGGAGATGACCATTGCTTGACACTTAGGTGATGTGAATGTTGTTTGCTGGTTAATTGCCACTACCTCTGAGAAGTGTATATGGTATGAACAGGTAGAGAAAGAATTAAGTTCTGAGTTTTGTGAAACAAGGTTCAGCTGAGCATGACTCAGATCAGATAAGAACTTGCAGTTAACAATGGGGTACTGGAGGCAAGGGTAATGGGTTAATAAGGTGGAAAAGCATTCATTATGTAGAACCATTTAACAATATAGGAAGCGTTCAGCATGTAAGGTCAATTAACAAAGTGAAAAATATTCATTATGTGAAGCCAGTTAAGGATAAGAACGTTCATTGTGTAACAGCAGATGGCTTAATCTTTACTGTTGATGCTTGCTGATTGTAACGGTCACCCAATCAATATATATGTTGCCTTATCTGAATGTTCCTTCCTGTAAAATTACTATATAATTCATCAAGAAACTGCTGTTCGAGAGAAGATCGAGAACTCGTGTCTCTGTGCACATGGGCGATAGTTCTCTCTCCCTCCAGGGCCCGGAATAAAGGCGAAGGAGGTAAAACTACACTGTGTCTCTGAGCGTTTTTCTTTGACTGAGGGGGAATGGGACAACAATATTAGTGTAGTTGGCAGGATCCAAACGAATACTTACGATTGGTGTCAGCGGCTATCCGGAACATCGGCATCTCAAGATGGGTGGGCCCACAAGGTATGATTCCTTGGTCCCTCTCGATATTCTTGTGTGCTAGCGACAGTCCCCTCGCTTGATTGCGCTCTATTCTACGGATTCCTCGAACAGTGGTTAGTTCAGTTGAGAAACACAGTTTCACAAGCACGCTGGCGAACAGAGGTTCAAGTCCTCTGCGCTGTATTAAAGGTTGGTGGGTGTAATTGAAGTTTGAGTCCTCTGCATGGTATTGTGGTTCGTGTCCCTTGGGGCCGCATAATTAAGGTTCGAGTCCCTGGGAGGGTTTAATTGAGGGTCGAGTCCTCTGCGCTGTATTGGGGTTCGAGTCTCCTGGGTGGGTTAATTAGAGGTTCAAGCCCTTTGCACTGTGCTGAGGTTTGAGCTCTGTGTTTAAGCAAGGTTCTAGCTCTCTGTGTTTAAGCGGGGTTTGAGTTCTGTGTTTAATTGAAATTAGAGTTCTCTGGGTTTAAGTGGGCTTCGAGTGCTCTGTGTTTGGTTGGGGTTTGAGCCCCCCATGAGGAGTAAAGTGAGAAAGGAGTTAAAGTCCCCTGGTGGTGAAAATTGAGGCTCTGCGAGTTTTTGTTCTGGGGGAAGAGAGTGGCTTGGACTGCAGCACCATATGGTCTGCTGCGAGGGCACTCTCTTTTTATCAGTGCACTTTCAGTGAGAGAATGCAAAAAAAAACAAGCAATGCTGAAACTAAGGTTGTACTAATACTTGGGTGAAAAAGGAAAGTTTCAATGTAAGTTGTGCAATTTGATTTTAGGACTATTGATTGTTTATAATTGGCTAACTTGTTTAGGCAGTACAATTTAGAAGTTTATGGATTGTGTAAAACTTGATAATGTCATAAATAATGAACTGTGTAACAGACTTCAAGGATTCAAAGATTGTTGAGATGGGCAAACACAACTTAGTGTAGTTAAATGTTTGACTGTCTTATACTGATAACCACCTTGGCAAGGAAGGGATGAGAGAGGAAGTGCAAAGATACTTTCAGTAGCTAACATCGTCTCTAGAGTTTTTCCATTCACAGATAAAGCTCACCTTCAGACCACATCCCACCCCTCCACAACCTGATCCAATGGATTCAATCAGCTCCCCAGTCATGAGCATAAAAAGTGAAGAAGCTAACAACAGTGAAGTTAAAAATCACACAACACCAGGTTATAGTCCAACACGACCAACAATAACAACAGTGAAGAGGAGGTCGGTATGCTTTTTGTCAGTGACCTTCCTACGGATATTAAACCACGTGAGCTTTACCTTCTCTTTCGATCATTTAAGGGATATGATGGTTCACTGATCAAGCTAACATCAAAACAGCCATTGGCTTTGTTACCTTTAACAACAGAACAAGAGCAGAACCAGCAAAGAATATTGTGTTTACCTAGCCTACTGCTACTGCAGCTGCTGCACGCTCAGATGCGCTGGTATCCTCCATCTGAAGCGCCTCCGGAAGGATGGAAGTCTCGTCAGTTTTGTTATGCATTTGACTGCCCTTATCCAAGGAATATGATTTCTATGTGGAGTGATGCACAAGGACAGACTAAATTTTGTTTTCAGGCTGGACTTTACTGAAGGAGATTTTGGAGAACTGGCTTGTTCCCGCTCGACTTGGAGGGGATGGAGTGGTCACTAAGGATAGTGGATTTAAGAACTTTGCTCGTGAAATTTTCCACATGGGAGGATTCTTCACAATCTATTTACTCTAACAGACGAGTAATTTTGTTTTGTTATAATCATTATATGCTGTATGTCAATAACTTGCTTAAAAACTGGCTGTTTGAGTCTTATGAAATCTGGTAGTGCCATCTAGGTGGTTATCATGAAATGATAAAAGGAGGGAATGAGAATGTGTATAGGGTATGAGCAGGTAGGGAAAGAGTTAAGTTCTGAGTTTTGTGAAACAAGAGGTTCAGCTGAACAGAGATCAGATACGAACTTACAGTTAACCATGGGGTGCTGGAGGCAAGGGTAATGGGTTAAAAAGGTGGAAAAGCATTCATTATCTAGAGCCATTTAACAATATTGGAAGCGTTTAGTATATAAGCTCGATTAACAAGGTGAAAAGTATTATTCTGTGAAGGTTAAGGTTAAGAACATTCATTGTGTAACAGCAGATGGCTTAATCTTTACTGTTGATGCTTGCTGATTGTAACGGTCACCCAATCAATATAGATGTTGCCATGTCTGGATGCTCCTCCCTATAAATGACTAGATAATTCATTAAGAAACTGCTGTTCGAGAGAGAAGACCGAGAACTCATGTCTCTGTGCACATGGGCGATAGTTCTGTCTCCCTCCCGGGCCCGGAATAAAGATGAAGGAGGTAAAACTATACTGTGTCTCTGAGCATTTTGCTTCGACTGAGGGGAGATGGGGATGACACCCCTCCCAAGCATGAATGTTGTCCAGGCTTGCTCTATCTAGACAAGGACTGCTTTGGTATTTGAGTCAGAAATGGTACTGAACAATGGGCAATCATCAAGGCACATCCTTGCTTCTGATATTATTGTCGGTAGAGGGTCATTGATGAAGCAGCTGAAGATGCTGAGGAAGTCCTGTATCAGTGTCTTGGGGCTGAGATGATTGGCTTCTGAGAACCCCGATCTCCTTCCTTTGTGTGAGGGAACATTGAGGGAAAGAAAATTTTTAAGCTACTCCAACAGTCAAATCCTCAGGAGGATGTTTGTCTTGTTTGACCATGTTCAGCACTGATCGCATCTGTGTTTATAAGTGTGATGGGATAATCTCCACCTGCTGCATTGACAACAGTTCTAACAGTACTTAAGAAGCTTGATAGCATTCAGGACAAAGCAGTCCATTAGACTGCCACATCAAACATCTGCTCCACTACCCATGCATAGCAGCAGCAATGAGTGTCATGTGCAAAATGCACTGCAAAAGCAACTTGTTGAGCCTTCTTTGCAGCAGCTTCCAAACCCATGACTTGTTCTGTTTCAAAGAAAAAAAGAAGGCAGCTTTTCCAGTCCTTCCTTATAGCTAGACTTCTCCATTCTTGTCAACATGTTCAGACATTTCCAGTGCAGTACCTGTTCCAGTGCCGTAACATCCTACTGTAATATGAGAAACAGAACTCTTGGTGGTTACTCAGACCAATAAGGATGAAGGAGCCTTTGTGTGAAGTTTTTTATTTGGAGAAGTTTGTGTCGCAGCTATCCTATGTGGATGCCTGGCAGGAGATGGCATGTTGACATGGCCTACCGGGTCTAAGGTGACTGAATCTGGTTCCTGCTGTGTTTTTATCTGCTTTCTGAGGTCTTGAGAATTGGAAATTCTTTAGCTTGAGCTGCCATTAAGGGCTTGGATTCTTCTGGTTTTCTCTTGTGTTTATTCTACAGCGATCTCCCAGGGCTGTTCATCAGCAATGACCATCTAGGTGCATTAGACTCCATGTTACAGAGAGATGACTTGGTAGTTTTATCTTGAGGGTCACCACGCCTCAGGTGAGGTTGAAAAGGTGGGACCTTCATGGTGACCTCACCTGGCATAGAAATTGAACCTGTGCAGTTGACGTTACCCTCCATTGCAAACCAGTCATCCACCAACTGAACTAACCAATCCACCTCCTTTAGCAAAAGCCTAACTAACATCTTATTGTTTTAGTGTAACCACCCTGTTCTTATTCCGTCCTGTGATCAATCCTCTTTCATCTCAACCATTGTGATTTTAGTCAGTGCTGGATAAAATATACTTTGTAAATGTATGTTGTATCATCTGTTACAAGCTTATTTATTGGGCTTACTGAATCTCTCCCTTTTCCAACGTTTCTTTCACTTTGGCCTGCAGTCAGCTTCCCTATGGGTTTTCAAAGTTTTCTTTGTTTGATTTACCTCCCACCACAGTTCTATGCGACATCTTGGCATGTTCACAGTAGTAAGGACGCAGTGCAAGTTTAGGTTTAGCTTAGGCTCGAGACTAAACTGTGTGAGAGAATAGTTGAGCTTTCTAATGGGATCCGGCAGCGGAAGTAATTATTCAAAGTTTTGAGTTTTGTTTGGGATTAAAACTACACAAAGGTTATATCGGTGAATCTATTTATATGCAGCTTCTTGCAATATTAATGTAAAGTGACTAATTTACTTCAGTGGCGAGCAATGGTTTGATGTTAAAAGGAAATATGTTCAGTAAAAGGAGGATGTGTCCATTTCCACACTTGAGAAAACTTTAAACAGAACACTTTGGGATTGCTTGATTTTGAGAACTGTGTTGACTGTGACTGTACTGTAACGTGTATGTTTGGTTCAATTGCACAGTTTTCTGGATAAACAAGTTAAGTGACTGTAAAGTCCAGGCAAATTGTAAAAGATTTTAGATTGATACAAAAAAAACCTGTTTATTTAAGAAATTCTAATGTTTGGGGAACTAATGTAAATTCTCAAACCTTGAGTGTACTTCTTTCAGCTTGTGACAGTAGAATTATGTTAAAGGACATCCAGTATCACTGTCACAAGAGTTACTGCAGTAAATTATCTTGATCCAGACAAGATTGGCAGATATGAGTTTACACTGAAAGACAAAATCAGCATTAATACAACACGTGATCTACACATCCTTAAAAATAGCCATTCTTTAAATGAATAGTTCCAGGTAAAGAGAAGAGATAAAAGAAATCTTGTCTTCAACTTTTCTGTTTCCTCTGCACCTCAGCTGAAACCACAAACTTTCAGAGGCTCAATAAGGAGCAGTATGTCTTCTGGTTCTTTGTAAACTTTGATAATGAGTGCCATAGGAAGCTTTCCAACACAGGACAATATTATCCTTCCTTCCTTCCTTGACGTATGTCCACACATTTTCCAACAGCACTTGCCGGATGGCAGTCTGGATCGAGATTAATCTACAATTTATATAATCTATGGTTTGTATGGCTCAACATTACAATGGGTGCTTAATTCAACTGCTTGGGAGCTTGATCATATAATTAGAGCATTCATAAACCTATGGTTTACAAACAGCCAAAAGATCGTAAATGAGAGTGAATTAATTGTTAGCTTTGTACTGTTGGTAAACCAGTTTGACTGTGGAACATTTTTTCTCCCTCAAGAAAGCATTTGATCCTGCAGGGGAATTAATGTGGAGTTGTAAAGCTTTGCGTTGTCACGGAGACATACTCCTGCCTGTCTCTTCTCTTCTGTGTGTGTGTGTGTGTGTGTGTGTGTGTGTGTGTGTGTGTGTGTCCTCTCTCTTGTGCTGTCCGTCCACGCCAAACCCCCTCTCTCTGTCTCTGTTGCACACGCAGCCTACTCCATTTACCAAGACAGCAGTTTGAGTAGTGCATATAAATGAGCAAATATGCATGCTGGAGTTGCTATTAGTTTGACTAACTTGTTAGTTTTGTTGGAATGCTGTTTGATGATATGCATTGAAGTAAAAGCTCCTTCTTTCCCTGACCCTAAAGGGGAAGATGTGCTGCATTATGTGGTATGGGGAGCAAGTGACAGTGATAATGTCACAGGACTCCTAACCCAGGGGCTTTGGTTCTGGTCCCCCATGGCAGATGGTGGACTTTGAATTTAATTTGCAAATCTGCAATTAAAACCACATCTCAGTGGTGATCATGAAATTATCATCACAAAAACAGAAATTGCTTGGGACAACTCAGCAGGTCTGGCAGCAGCTATAGCAAGAAAGCAGAGTTAACGTTTGGAGTCCAGTTGCGACTCTTCAGTTTAGGTCAGGAGTTGTGATCCCAGTGGAACCCAAACTGACCATTGGTAGGAAGGCTGTTGTTGTGCAAATGCCACTTAGTCGTGCTGTTGACTTCCATCATTTTACTGATGAATGAAAGGAGGCTGATTTAGGAAGTAAGTGACAATTGGATTTTTTCTGCTTTCTGTGGTCAGGACATAACCTGGCAGTTTGCCAAGTAGATGCTGTGCAGGAACTGCTCATCTAGGGGTTGGGCAAATGCTGGAGTATAGGTCTTTAGTGCCAGTGTTGTGATGATTAGATTAGATTAGATTCCCTACAGTGTGGAAACAGGCTTTTCGGCCTAACAAGTCCACACCAACCCACCGAAGAGTAACCCACCCAGACCCATTTCCCTCTGACTAATGCACCTAACACTACGGGCATTTTAGCATGGCCAATTTACCTGACCTGCACATCTTTGGATTGATGTTACGGCTTGTCGCCTTTGCAGTGTCCAGTGACTGCAAAGGCTTGTCGCCTTTGCAGTCTCCACTTGCTGATATCATGTGGAGAGAGTTTAATTGAAGACTGACATCTCTGTTGCTGGGAATCTGAGAAAGCTCTCAAGATGGTTTATCCACCAAGCATTTCTGGCTGAAGATGGTTGCAGGTATTTCAGCCTTGTGTTTAGCACTGAAATACTGGTCTTCTCCATTGTTAAAGACAGATATATTCATGGAACCTCCACCTAGAATTAATTTAAGTTCCATGCAATCCATAAGTAACTCTGAATTCATGTGCTTCAAGTCAGGAAGGATGAGACGGTCTGGACTTGGAACTAGTGGAGACCAGTAAAAATGCTGTATGAATGGGACTTTATTGGCTGCATTTGAACTTGCATAGTATTTTGGATGTGCTTCTCTTTATGGAAAGTGGGACATTAGAGACTGATTATTCCAATGTCCTCCCAACATTCAAGATAACAAAGGCCGAAACTGGATTTAAGCTTTATTGTCATGTATGCTCAAGTACAGAAGTGTAGGAGTGCAGTGAAAAGTGTACAGTGCTGCCATACATGGTGCCATTTTAGGTATGAAGGTATCTAGGTACAAAACTTATGTGCAAGTAATAACATAGAGAAAGTAAAGTAATTACTGTTCTTAGTTAAAGTAGAAAAATAAAGATTTTTAACTTTACAGTTCTTCGTATTAAGTGGAAAAATAAAGTAATAATGGTAAAAGTTCAACAAAGTGTGCTGAAATTGGGGTTTCAGCATCTGTCAATTGATATGGTCATGGTCTGACAGTTGTAGAGGAGGAAGTTGATGTCTTTGAGATCATGTTGATCTGTGGTTAAAAGCTTACCTCCGTGTCATATGGGACACCAAGTTTGCAAGCAATTTGGTTCATCCTCAAACAATCGCTAGAGTGGGGAACAGTGTTTGATGATGGCTTCAGTCTTTCTAAAAAGTGGAGAAAATTTCAGATCATTCAGTATTGAAACCTGGCATTGGATGTGCTGGAGAGAACTGATGGTATTTCAGTACCATCTGGTACTGTGAAATATTGTTTGGAAGTAAATTAAAGTGGTGGGGGGAGAGAGAGAGAAAAACTTAGTTTTAAGGACCTCCTTGATTGTTTTAATTGTAATTGGTTAGTTTTTTTTTGCCATGTTCGAGAAATTACTGCAGTAATTTAGCTTCTGATTTCAGAGTAAAATAGCACAGGGGCAGACCCTTTGGTCCAAACTGGTCCATGCCAACCAAAATGTCCATCCACACTTAGCCCTATTTCCCTGCACTTAGCCCATATCCTCTGAAACCTTTCTGTCCATGTATTTATCCAAATGCCTTTTAAATGTTGTTAATGTACCCACCTCAACCACTTCTGCTGGCAGTTCATTCCGTATACGTACCACCCTGTGTGTAAAAAAAAAAAAGTTGCCCCATAGGTTTGCTATTCCTGTAAGTTTTAAACAAATATATTAAATTCTACAGGTTTTTCAAAACTGATACATTTTAATTAAAAAGTTACAGTGAGTGGTAGAATCGGGCATGGTATGTGATTAATAAGGTCAGTTTGGGATGAGAAAACCTGCTCACCCTCTCAGAATCCCTCCATGAAGCTTGATGAAAATTACACTTTGCCAAAACGTGGTAAGATTCAGCCCAGAATTATGGATTTATATTTATACAGTGACTCTATTATCCATTTAGCTTCACACACAATCCTTTCCAAAACTGAATTGTTACCTTTAAGCTTTGTCAAAGCAGGTGAAGTTACATTCAACCCCTTTCCTATCATGTTTTACATGCAATTAACAAATGGCTTTGGTGGGTGGTCATGAGAATTTGACATTGTGCTATGGGACAAAATATTGTATGGTGATGCCAGTTATGTAGATTTAATGACTAATGTAATTGAATATAAATATTTCAATTCAGTTTTCTGCCTCTGAAAACCAAAGCATTCGTGTTCTCATTCTGTAATATTCCTCTGTGACCTTTATTTGATTAAAACTAGGAAAGAGGTTAGCAAGCTGGCCCTCCAAAGATAGTAATCGCCAGTAGTGTTTGTGTTACTGTTGAATTAGGATAAAGGAGACACATTGGTAGCTGGAGAAATGGTATAAGAAGGTGCCCTTGAATCTGGAAATGTTCGGACTGGTTCCAGAGGAGGTGTATGTGCTGACCAGATTACAACTCAACAGCCAGACCAGTACCTTCACATATGGTTTGCTGGTGTTTGTGGGAGGATTTAGACTAACCTCATATTTAGGGTGTAGGTTTGCTCGCTGAGCTGTAGGTTTGATATCCAGACGTTTCATTACCTGGCTAGGTAACATCATCAGTGGCGACCTCCAAGTGAAGCGAAGCTGTTGTCTCCTGCTTTCTGTTTTTATCTTTCTCCTGAATGGGGTTCCTGGGGTTTGTGGTGATGTCATTTCCTGTTTGTTTTCTGAGGGGTTGTTAGATGGTATCTAGATCTGTGTGCTTGTTTATGGCGTTGTGATTGGAGTGCCAGCCCTCTAGAAATTCTCTGGCATGTCTTTGCTTAGCCTGTCCCAGACATGCCAGAGAATTCCTAGAGGCCTGGCACTGCAACCACAATGCCATAAACAAGCACATAGATCTAGACGCCATCTATCAACCCCTCAGAAAACGAACAGGAAATGACATCACCACGAACCCCATCCAGGAGAAAGATATAAATGGAAAGCAGGAGACAACAACTTCGCTTCACTTGGAGGTCGCCACTGATGATGTTATCTAGCCAGGTAATGAAACATCTGGATATCAAACCTACAGCTCAGCGAGCAAACCTACACCCTAAACCTCAACCTGAGCAACAAACCTTGCACTAACCTGATAATTGGGGAGGAGCAAGGGTGTAGCACAAGGATGGATAAATGCGTTGCGGGAAGAACTGGGAGAAGGGGAATAAGAATAGTAAGGTATTTGGGCTGGCAGTGAAGGCAAGGCAGTATAAAATCTATATTAGGTTTATAGTAGGTATATATTAATGTTTGAATATAGTAAGCAAGGTGGAGGGGCAAATAGCTGTGTGGAAATGTCTCACCAAAGTGCAGAATGCTGTATTTAAGGATTAATTATGGAGTGCAAGCTTTTTAAAAAACAAATAACGTTTAAGGTTTTTGCTCTCCATATTAATTTAAACATATCCAAGTGACTGGTGAATTATCCCATTGTCCGATATGGGACTGGAGGAACAAAGTCAAAAAAGCAATAACAATGAGGGGAATAATTGAAGCCTGTGAAACAAAAGGGAAGGTGACAGCACGGACACGAAGTGACAGGAAGCTGTGCCATGGAGAATGATTGATTGATTGTTTTTTGACTGGAAGAAGGTTTATAGTGGGGGTTTCCAAGAGTCAGCATGAGGACCAATGCTTATATGAATTGCAGACTCTGATGTGCAGTGTGCATTTTAAAATTTGTAGATTGCACAAAATTTCAAGTATTGTGATTATAGTACAAACTTCGGGAGGACATGAGGTACTGGGATGATCAGCCACCTGGCAGATGAAAAGGTGAAATTCATTTTGATAGGAAGAATGAAGAGAGCCAGTATTAAGTCAAGGGTCAAGATTAGAGTGGTGCTGGGAAAGCACAGCAGGTGAGGCAGCATCCGAGGAGCAGGAAAATCGACGTTTCGGGCAAAAGTCCTTCATCAGGAATGCTCATTCCTGATGAAGGGCTTTTGCCCGAAATGTCTATTTATCTATTCCTTCGATGCTGCCTGACCTGCTGTGCTTTTCCAGCACCACTCTAATCTTGATTCTAATCTCCAGCATCTGCAGTACCCACTTCCACCTTAAGTCAAGGGTGCAGTTCTAAACTGGATGCTGAATAGAGACCCTTGGACAGGAGCTGGGAGAGAAATCATGCACCTTGTTGCTGCCTGCCAGGGTCCTACCATGTCCAGAACAGAAATAATAATTATTAATAACTATATTCCTAGAAATATCTTTATATGCATAGTCACTAGAGCAGATTGAGTCTGCACACAGTCTTTGCATATGGAGAACAAACAAACCCAAAGCCTTTCTTTCTTATACAAGACTATATTTACATACATTTGAGGGACCGGGAGGGACCGATAACTGAATGGGCCCCCATTGGACTTTGTCAGAAAGACCTGAGATGGTAGGTTTCCCCCCTACTGAACCTTGGCTGCAAATGCCCCGAGATTTACTATGTCCTTCAGTACATAATCATGGACCAGGGAATGTGCCAGTCTGCAACACTTAGTCAAGATCAACTCCTTGCTCTGGAAGCCCAAGTTTTGGGCAGAGCAAAGAGTGTCTTTCACCAAGTTGATGATCCTCCAGGCGCAGTTGATGTTTGTCTCTGCGTGTGTCCTGGGGAACAGAACACGGAGTCCTATAATATGGAGCTGCTCAGGACAAACTTTGACAAAAACCCACTGCGTCTGTCTTCAGATTTCCTTTGCAAAGGCACACTCCAGGAGGAGATGTGTGAGAGTTTGTTTCCATTCCCAGCTGCTTTGAGAGCAGCATACTGAGGCACTGAGTGTCCAGGCGGGCATGAAGGATCTTGCAGGTAGTGTCCTCCTTGTCACCAGCCAAGTGATGTCTTGGTGCTTGTTGGAAAGCTCTGGTGATGAGACCACTATCCTGTCTCCAGCAGAGCAGATCCCTGTTGCACTGGGTTCCAGTTATTGGGTCTTGATGTACCTCCTATTCTAAGCCCTGCCTGTCAGTATACATGTACAAAATATTGAAGGTGACAGGGCAGGTTAGTAGTCAATAAAGTTTGAGATTCTAAATTGGAGCAGAGAGTACAAAAGCAAGGAGGTTCTGATGAATGTTTATAAATCTTTGATTCAGGCTGAGTTGAAATAATGTCTAATTTCTTAAGAAAAGATTGGAATTCATAAGCTTTATGAGTGGTTTTAGGAATGAGGGACAGCTGAGGGGGCAGATTGGGGAAGCTAGTGGTGTTCTCTTTAGAGAAGCAAGGAACTTTGACAAACATGCTGAAAATCATGAGTTGTGGACAGAATAGGTTAGGCAAGACCATTCCATTGGCAGAATGGTCAGAACTGGCACTGTCAATTTCAGGTGATAGGCAAAAGAGGCACTGGTGACCTGGGGGAGAAGTCCAGTGAGTGATTAGGTACTGGAATGCAATGCCTGAGAGTCTGACGGAAGCAGATTCAACTGTTTTTTCAAAAGCCGGCTAAGTAGACATCTGCAGAAAGTGATTTGCTGGACTATGTGAAAGGGGAATGCAACGAGACTAGCTGAGTTGCTGTTGTACTAATGTGGCAGGCCAGATGAACTGCTGTGCTTGTCACCATTCTGCGATTCTAAATTCTTGTAAAATTGAACCAGCCATCAGAATGTTTGCTGTCTGTTGTAACACTATAAAAGAGAAGTGCGATTACTTTTGTGGATAGGTTTATTCACACACACTGCATCCACCTGGACACCCCGTGCTGGCCTATTACCTGCCCTCGACCTCTTCATTTCCAACTGCCGCCGGGACATTAACCGACTCAACCTGTCGACCCCACTCCAACCTCTCACCCTCACAATGCGCAGACCTCCAATCCCTCTGCTCCAATCCTGACCTCACCATCAAGCCAGCGGACAAAGGGGGCGCAGTGGTAGTCTGGCGCACTGACCTCTACATCGCTGAACCCAAACGCCAACTC